>NC_048926.1:25555592-25647569 GCF_011077185.1 Oxyura jamaicensis | reverse complement strand
TCTCATCTCTTTTCTGTTGGGTTTTTGATGTTGCTGTTTTGGTTGGTGTGTTTTTTTTGTTTTTTTTGTTTTTTTTTTTTTTTGGGAGGGAGGGGGAACGGAGTGGCTAAAATTATCCACAAATATTGATAGAATTTGTGATAAGATTCATCTACTCTTACAAGCAATCATGTGTCATGTCCATTGAGTCTAGCTGGGTGAATATATGACTTTTTAGAACAGTTCTTTGACAGTATCTGTGCGGTTTAACTTGTCTGTACAAGAGGACTGTGTTGAGTGTGGAAGGTTTTGTGGCAAAAGGGTCTCTGGACTGAGCCATCTGAAGGCTGTCATACAAGACAGAGCAGTCAGGAATGTCTGGCTTGCCTATACGGTTTACAGGTTCACGTGGCATTCGAAGAGGTAGAGCAAAACCTGAAATGATAGTTTTCTGATGTAGGAAGCAACCATGGAATCACAGAACAACTTGTGTTGGAAGGGACCTTAAAGACCATCCAGTTCCAACCCCCTGTTATGCACAGGGATGCTACCCACTTAGCCAGGTTGCTCAAAGCCCCATCCAACCTTGTCTTGAACACCTCCAGGGATGGGACATCCACAGCTTCTCTGGGCAACGTGTTGCAGTGCATCACCACCTTCTGAGTGAAGAATTTCCTCCTAATATCTAATCTAAATCTCCCTTCTTTTAGTTTAAAACCATTCCTCCTGCCCTATCTATCTGCCTGAGTACAATGTTTCTTTCCAGTGACCATATCTGGCAGCTCTACTGATCTAGGGGTGTGAGTAGAAATTGTAGAGATTGCTTGACCATCTTATCTGTGAATTGGAAGGACACGACAGATGACTGGCCCTGTTGCATCTTCATGCTTAAAGTTAGTCTATTGATATTTTACTTCAGATACAGTGTAATAGGCATCTTTCTTCAGAGGTCACTTGAGCATAGCTTCCTGCTTTGCATTCTGACTGTTTCAGTTCTACCTAGTCTGACTGAGAACAGCAAGCTGTCTTCAACGCACAGCTGGGTTTGAGGCCTTCTTTTCATCATCAGATTGAAGCCGAGAAAACTTCTACTGCAGATATATTCTGCTGCAGATATATTGTAAGCGTGCTGGAAAGTTCTAGAAATCCCAGCATTTGAGTAATCTGGCAGTCCCATGAAAAAAGATATTAATGCCCCTGGGTTACTTGAGCAAGATTGTTTTAACTGTTCAGATGGTAGGAATACCTGACAGCCATTTCAATAATGTATTTTTATATTACTGGTGAGGTGGAAAAGCATAAGGATATATGTGTATTTAGGATAGTAAACTAAAATGAAAGGAGGAAAAATTGTTAAGTATTTGAAAAGCAGTCTCATTTTTCCGTCCACAAGACCCTCTTTAGTTCTTCAGTGTAAATCATGTTGTCTAGTTTATTTAAAAAAAAAAAAAAAAAAAAAAAGTTATATTTGCACTTCAGTAACAGTGACTTCTCAATATATTTTTTTTTTTCTAGTGAAAAATATAACCACCAAGCCAAAAGGAAGAAGTTTTGTGGGCCAGAAAGTTACAAATGCAAATAATGCCTCTGGGGAGTCCTATGGAGTGGATGACTTTGCAGCAAAAGTCCTTACAGGAAAGCTGACTACAGTTTTTCTTCCCATTGTGTACATCATTGTCTTTATCATTGGTTTGCCAAGCAATGCCATGGCCATTTGGGTCTTTTTTTTCAGAACAAAGAAGAAACATCCTGCTGTGATTTATATGGTTAACTTGGCATTTGCAGACCTTCTCTTTGTTGTATGGTTCCCACTGAAGATTGCATACCATGTAAATGGCAATAATTGGCTATTTGGAGAAGGTCTCTGCAAAGTGCTTGTTGGATTTTTCTATGGAAATATGTACTGCTCCATTCTTTTTATGACATGTCTCAGTGTGCAAAGGTATTGGGTTGTTGTGAACCCCATAGTGAACTCAAGAAAGAAGTCTGAAATTGCTCTGGGCATCTCCCTTGCTATCTGGATACTGATTTTGCTGGGCACCATTCCACTGTATCTTGTTAATCAGACGGTATATATTTCAGCTCTTAACATCACTACCTGCCATGATGTGTTGCCTGAAAATGTTTTGGCTAGCAACATGTTCAATTACTTCCTCTCAATTGCAATTGGACTCTTCCTAATCCCAGCTCTTGTCACTGCTGTTGCTTACATACTAATGATTAAGACTCTGAATGCTTCCATCTCCGATATAAACACTGGGAAGAAACGAAAAAGAGCAATCAAACTCATTATTGTTGTCCTGTCAATGTACCTCATCTGTTTTACACCTAGCAATGTGCTGCTTATTGTGCATTATTTACTCCTCAAAAAGTACAACCAAAGCCATCTGTATGCATCATACATAACTGCGCTGTGTCTTTCTACTCTGAACAGTTGTATCGATCCATTCATCTATTACTATATTTCAAAAGACTTCAGAGGCAATCTTAGATATGCTCTTCTTTGCCGAAGCGTGCGAACTACAAGGAGGATGCAAGTTTCTCTCTCATCAAGTAGATACCCCAAGAAATCCATTTCTTACTCTTCAAACTCAAATGGAACCACTGAATCAACGTACTGAGTTTAGTCCAAGAAGAAAAGTGAACTCTTACGAATGCTGTTGAAAGGAAGACAAGAAAGTTATTTTGTATAACAGTTTGAAGAACACCTTTGCTTTTTGATATAAAGCACATCGAAGCCTAGATTTCAGAACTGGCAGCTGCTTATCCTTTACAGAAACAGCAAGCAGATAAATCTTCCAACCATGCTGGGAAAACAAATTATGACATTTCTGATGCTTTGCAGAAGTGCTGCTCACCTCAATATGTATTGTGGTTGAAGAAGTTTTTGTTCAATATTGAAGCTGCCAAAAAGGCAAATGTCACTGGAATGTTATGTAGAGTCTCTAGTATATTTAATTAACAGAGAAATCTGTTTTGTTTGGCTTTAATTGTGATATATTAAATACATTGTCTGTGTAGGACCTTGCACTGTGTACATGCTTACACTGTTTTTTGAAACAGTAGCAAGAAGGAAAGGGGAATCTGTTCCACCATCTTGGTGGGAGTCCAGCAACATGAGTGCTTATTGTCTTAAGTATAATGTAATCTTATTGTATTTTTTTAATTTTCATTTGTAAATACTCACATGGTAGTAGTCTGGTAAGGTTATCTTTTTGAGTTGACCAGCTGAACTTGTTATCAGCTAGCACTGAGCTAAATTAAATGTTAGTTGAGATGTTGAGATTATATACTGTTACTTAATACTTGTGAGTACCTGATCTTAAATAGGTCTGTTTAACAAAATTTTGATGAATAGGTTTGATTTTTATATAATGTCTTGTATTTTTTAAGATATCTAATATGATTTTTTATAACACATTTGAGTTGTGTGCTTTCTTTTATGTGTTTATATGCTCTTCAAAAGACTGAGAAATTCACCTTGCTGGGTTTCAGGTAGCAGAGATATCATTCCTAATAGTGAATTAGAAGTCTGACTGTTAAAGCTGTAACATATAAATGTGTCAAGTAAGAAATGATACATTTCATTAGAGCAAAACTCTATTCCCTTATCAGTAGATAACTAAACCAAATGGTTCCAAATGGTTCAGAACTCTGGGGAAATAATGAGAGAGAAATCATGTTTAGATTTCTAAATATCTTAAATCCTCTTCCCCTGCGCATTCGTGATCACTCATGAATATGCAATCACATAAACTTCTCTAAAAAGCTGATGGTGTACATTTGCTGGTAGGATTTAGATACATTCTCTCAAATCTTGCAGTCCTGGTAATTTTCACCAAACTGTATGTTGCACTAGCATTAAAGTGACCTGAGACTTAGGTGTGGCGTGATTTCTGCAAACACAAGCAAATAGAAAAGCTGTCAGTCCAAAAAATACTCTGATTTTTGGTGATAACTCACTAATGTTTCAGCTGTTGCTGAGCAATGCTTATGCTAAATCCTTTCCAGCTTCTCATGCTGCCCTGCCAGGGAGGAAGCTGGGGGTGCACAAGGAGCTGGGAGGGGGCACAGCCAGGACAGCTGGCCCAAGCTGGCCAGACAGGTGTCCCCATACCTGTCTGTCCCCATAGTATCATGCTGAACAATTCAAATGAGGGATAAAGAAGGAAGGGGGGGACATTGGGAGTGATGCAATTTGTCTGCCCAAGAAAGAGTTATGTGTGATGAGCCCTGCTTTCCTGGAAGTAGCTGAACACCTGCCTGCTGGTGGGAAGCAGTAAATGAATTCCTTGCTTTGCTTTGCTTGTGCACACGGCTTTTGCTTTACCTAGTGAACTGTTGTTATCTCAAAATTTGAGTTTTCACACTTTTACCTTTCCTATTCTCTTCCGCCATCTCACCTGGGGAGAGTGAGAGAGTGGCTGTGTGGTGCTCAGCTGCCTGCTGTAGTTAAAGCATGACAATGTTTTAAAGGTGATGAATTGTCTATGAGTGTCCACATAATACCACAATGATATCACTCATGATCAATGGATGACTCTTACATTGCTGAAGAATAATAGGCTTAATATAGCCATTCAGTCTTGGGGGGTTGTTGTGCTCCTGAAATTGTAGAAAATGCAGAAATTAAAATTTACAGAAACTACAATCTTGTATAGCAGTATATACTGCATCAAATATATCTAAAATACTTCTTTCTGTAGCAACCCAGAAGTTAAAGCATAGCTTTTTTAGTGCTTCCTCACTTGTGTATTGAAAAAGCAGGTTACAAGGAAGAGTCTTTCAAGTCCTACCTACAGTAGAGGTCTGCCAATGATATGCAGAAGAGTTAGGCATTGCTATTGTGTAGCTGAAAGCTTTTTGATAAAAAGTTTTAATTAGTAGAATAGTTTATCTTTAAAGAGATTGTACCATATGTGACATACTTTGGAGAAGATTGTTCAAGGAGCCCACAATCATCTATGTGCTCACTGCACGCTGTGAAAAGATCTTTTTAGCTGTGTTTCTTTTTGTAGTATAGATCACTAAATTCCATTTTCATTTTCCTTCAGTGTTTTACTGATATCATCTGGGGTTTATATTGGGGTGGAGAGGAGGGTAAAATTCTGTGTTCTACTGCTTGTGGGGATCATTTTGCTCTGCATTGAACTATTGTGTGGTTAGAAGAGAATTGATACTGAGAATTTAATCAAACATTTGTCTGTTTTTAAGGTCTGTATCTCCCAAATAAACAACGCTGCCAGTGTGTCTTGATTTGCCTCAACCCAAGTGCAACAAAGAGCAAACTAAACTACAGATAAAGAGGAGGAACTCATATAAGAATTGTCTTGTTTTCTTGTTCAGCTTTTCTTCAGCTCAAAACAGAGATAAATTGTAGCAAGGTAAATCCTTACTTTTAATACAGGTATCTCATCTACAGCTGCATTGCAAATCCTTATCCTAATTCAGAATGAAGGGTTAATTTTGCTCCCATTAATGGGACAGGTAGGCCATACTCTGTATGATATGGAGTATAACAAAAGAAGTTGCAAGTTTAAACAAAATATATATGAGGTTAGAGTGTCATAAGCCCCTTGTTATCATGGAAGAGCATCTTAAGCTGTAGTCCTAGTTCTGGTGGTTGCTATATAATTGCTATGTCATCACCTCTATGGTTGCTGTATGCCATGGTATAACAGTAAGAGTCAACAGGATTAATGAAGAATGAATTTTGATGGAACCGAGCAAAGAGCAGTGGTGATGGAACCAGAACTGGCTTCAGCATGCAGCAGTCTAACACCAACTCTCCTGCCATGAAGGTCTGTTATGAGAGATGGAGCCCAAAGCCATTGACTAAATGAATTCAACAGCCATTTTGGAAGGATGGTGCATAGTGTAAAGGAATGATATGCATGTGTATATGTATCAAAAGACAAGAAAGTTAGTGGTGATTAATTGGGATGTATTAGAAAGTGGGGGTACTGTGACATAGAGGGTATAGAATAAGGGTAGTTTTTGTCCTTGTTTCAGCTGGGATAGAGTTAATTTTCTAACTGGTGCTGTGTTTAGGATGAGAATAACACTGCTAACACACTGATGTTTCAGTTGTTGCTGAGCAGTGCTTCCACCAAGTCAAGGCCTTTTCAGCTTCTCCTGCTGCCCTGCCAGCGAGGAGGCTGGGGGTGCACAAGGAGCTGGGAGGGAACACAGCCAGGACAGCTGGCCCAAGGGGGTCCCATACCACATGGTGTCATGCTGGACAATAGGAACAGAGGGAGTTGGCGTGGGGGTCTGTCACTGCTCAGGGTCTGGCTGGGCATCAGTAGTGAACCAATTTCATTGTGCATCATGTTCTTTGTATATGCCTTTACCATCATTATCATTATTAATATTGCTATTACTACTACTACTACTACTACTACTACTACTACTATGTTCTTTCCCCTCATTTTCTGTCCTATTAAATTTGTCTTCATCTCAGCCCACAAGTTTTACCTTCTTCCGATTTTCTCTCCCAGCCCACTGAGGGGGAGTGTGCAAATGTCTGTCTGGTACCGAGCTGCCTGCTGGCTTACACTACAGCAGCTGCTGTGCTACAGCCCCGCTTTTCTTCCTTTTCTTTCTCAGGCACCAGTTCTTATGCAGCTGAGTAGGAAAGCAGGTTAGGGAGTTGATTCAACAACAACAACAAAAAAAAATAGCATTACTGAAAAGGACTGATTAAATTACAGAAATCTGAATTAATTCTTTAAATTGACAATTGTGTTTGTATATATCCAGATAGCAATGGGGTAAGAACAGTTAGCCCAGGAGGGTGAAATAGGCTTCTAAGATTTCTTTGAAACTGTGTCCTCGGGCAGGACTGATTGGTATAAAGGTGGTCACCTTCTGCTATTAAATATTATATATTATACATGAATACAAATATTTTCCTGAACGGTTAGAGTGCAAACTTTTCAATTTAAACACCAATCAGTGCAAAACAAACAAACAAAAAAACCCACCCCACTCATAGCTTATATAAGGCTTAGATGCTATAAAAAAACAATCCTTGAAAGTGTCAGGGAGATGGAAATCAATGTAATTTGTGTGCACAGTGTCATGGTTTCAGTCAGCTTGAGCATGTGCTGCAGCTGAGACTGTAAGCCAGTGTTTCCTCTGGCCTGACAGCTTTATCACACCATTCCCTCATATTGTCACAAGCATGTGTGACCTTGTGGTGGATAGGATCACTGAAGAGTGATCAGTTAAAGTTAAACTTGGAGGGAGGCAAAGGTTGTTTTTTTCTTGAAACAGCTTCTGCCTGGTTTGCTGGATGAGGGCTTGGCTAGGCACAAGGGAGGGAGGCAGTCTCTGTCATTCACTGTCAGCACCTGTGGATCTCCAAGGCCAGTTGAAGCACAGGAGATGTGAGGCCTCTGCCTAACCTTTTAAACAGTGAGGAGTGAACCTCCACACATAAGAATGGCTCTGCTGGCTCAGACCCAGAACCCATCAAGCAGAGCCTGCTCACCCAGGCTTCTGGAGGTCTGCAAGGCAGTGAGATGTCAGGAGCTGTGTCAAAAAACAGCAGAACTGCTGAATAGGGCACAGGGCCAACATAACAGATTGACATTAGTTGTGGCTGGGGAAGTTCATCACATTGCACCGCCACATGAATGATACACTATGGAGCTGTCACAATGTACCCTGAAGCCCAGAGGAAAAGGGAAGGGGGTGGGGACAAATGAAGGCAGGAGGAGCTAAATTCGTTGCCATCTGTGAGAAAAACTGCTTCTACTAAATATTAATCTGTAACACAAAGTGTATGTGTGACAGCAACAAAGAGCAGTTATGGGCAGATACCCACAGAGGAGCAAAAATAATGCAAGCAAGTGCCATATGCCCCAAAATACTCTCCCACATCAATCTAGTTTCAGCACAATGGCTTCATTAAATCTGATGTGGCTGGTCTATTTTAGTAACATCATTTAGGTGGCTTGCTGTGAAAATCAAAATCATTTTACTTCCTTTAAATCAGGATCTTACAAACCCAGAATCATGAAGGTTGCAAAAGACCTCCAAGATCATCTGGTCCAAACATCACCCTACCAACAATGTCACCCACTAAACCATGCCTCTAAGCACCACATCCAACCTTTCCTTGAATATCCCCAGGAACGCTGGTGCCACCACCTCGTGTCCTTTCAATGTCCTTTCCAATGCCTGACTGCTCTTCCTAAAATGAAATGTCTCCTAACTTCCAACCTGAACCTCCCCTGGCACAACTTGAGGCCATTCTCTCTAGCTCTATCACTAGTTATCTATGTGGAGAGGCCGACCCCCAGCCCCCCACACCTTCCTTTCAGGCAGTTGTAGAGAGCAGTAAGGTCTTCCCTGAGCCTCCTCTTCTCCAGACTAAACAACCCCACTTCCCTCAGCCGCTCCTCACAGGACTTGTGCTCCAGGCCCTTCACCAGCTTCATAGCCCTTCTCTGGACACAATCCAGGGCCTTGATGTCCTTCCTGTACTGAGGGGCCCAAAACTGAACACAGTACTTGAGATGTGGCCTCACCAGAGCTGAGTACAGGGGGACAATCATCTCCCTGGTCCTGCTGGCTACGCTATTCCTGATACAAGCCAGGATGCCACTGGCCTTCTTGGCCACCTGGGCACACTGCCAGCTCATGTTCACGCAAGCATCAACCAATACCCCCAGATCCATTTCCTCTGCACAGCTTTCCAGCTACTCTGCCCCAAACCTGTAGCGCTGCATTGGGGTTGTTGTGGCCAAAGTGCAGGACCCAGTACTTAGCCATGTTGAACCTCATCCCATTGGCCTCTGCCCATCAATCCAACCTGTCCAGGTCCCTCTGCAGGGCCTTCCTACTCTCTGGCATACGGATACTTCCCCAGACTTGGTGTCATCTGCAAACTTACTGAGGATGCACTCAATTCCCTCATCCATATCATCAATAAAGATATTAAAGAGGATGGGCCCCAACAGGAACCCCTGGGGAACACCACTTGTGACCAGCTGGATTTCACTCCGTTCACTACCACTCTCTGGTCCTGGTCATCCAGCTAGTTTTTAACCCAGAAAAGCGTGTACCTGTCCAAGCCCTGGGCTGCCAGCTTCTCCAGGAGAATACTGTGGGAGACTGTGTCAAAGGCTTTGCTGAAGTCTAGGCAGACTACGTCAACAGCCTTTCCCTCATCCACCAGGCAGGTCACCTGGTCTTAGAAGGAGATGAGGTTGGTCAGGCAGGACTTGCCTTTCATGAACCCATGCTGACTGAACCTAATCAGGCTGACAGGCCTCTAGTTCCCCAGGTCCTCCTTACAACCCATCTATAAGATGGCCATCATGTTAGCAAGCCTCCAGTCATCCTGCACCTCTCTGGATGACCATTGATAGATGCTGGAATGCAACCCAAAATCATATCTGCCTACTCCTTCAGCACCCTCGGGTGGATCCCATCTAGCCCTATGGACTTGTGACAGTCCAGGTGGAGCAGAAGGCCTCTAATTGTTTCCAGCAGAACTGCGGGGCAGGGGGTTCTTCTGCTCCCCATCCCAGACTTCCAGGTCAGGAGGCCAAGGATAAGCGGTCTGACTAGTAAAGACAGATGTAAAGAAGGCATTAAGAACTTCAGCTTTTTCCTTATCCTCAGTAGTCATGTTCCCCCCTGCTTCCAGTACAGGATGGAGATTCTCCTTGGCCCTCCTCTTACTTTTAACATATTTGTAAAAAGATTTTTTGTTATCCTTAACCATAGTGGTCAGCTTGAGCTTGTGTTGGACTTTAGCCTTCTGATTCTCTCTCTGCATATGCTGGCAATTTCCTTGTACTCTCCCCGAGTTTCCTTGTCCTTCTTCCAAAGGACATAAATTCTGTTTTTCTCCCAGGCACTCAGCTAAAGGTCCCTGTTCAGCCACTGGCTTATCTTATGGCACAGAGGGACAGCCTGCTCCTGTGCCTTTAAGACTTCCTTCTTGAGGAGCGTCCAGCCTTCCTGTAACCCTCTGATTTTATCCATACAGACTCTAACTTATCATTCCCAGGCCTGAACTCAACAACATCAAAACACTCTCTAATATAGAGAGCTATGCCACTGCACCTCCTTTGTTGTCTGTCCCTTCTGAGGAGTTTATAGACATCCATTGCAGCACTGCAGTCATGGGAGTGGTCCCAGCACATTTCAGTGATGGTGACTACGTCACAGTTTGCCTGCCGCACAATGGCTTCCAGCTCCTCCTGTTCGTTGCCTGTTCTGTGTGCGTTATTGTAGATGCACTTCAGTTGGGCCATTGTCCTAACCCCCAACCCTGGCATTGCTCCCTGAGGCTCATCTCTGTCAAGCCTCATTTCTGCTATCTTCATTGGTAGACTTTAGCTCTTAAAGGGGAAGAGGATGAATGAGCCCCTAACTACCTTACCCTTGCCACTTGCAATTTTGTAGGCTGCTATCAGTTTCTCTTCCTCTCAGCTAATTTTCAGGTTGAGGAGTCCTGGCCAATTCAGTCTGAAGAGTACTGACACAATTCACCAAGGCCTTCACCTTCCTGTGTGCTGTCCCTCAGCTACACATGATATTCAAGCCACATACAATAGAGTGATGACTTCTATTTTGTTCCCTGATGCTTTCCCAATAGCTCCTAATATTTGATTTTATCTTCTTTCTGCTCTGGAAAACTGTTTTGGTGTTTTCATGTAACTGCTTGTAACTTCAGCATATCACATACATAATTCTGCATACAATTATTTTTGCATACATAATTCCATATGGCAAGCTAGGGTGTTTTTCCTCTAAGCACTTTACTTTACAGGTATTCATATTTGTTTCATCTGTCTTTTCATTGCTCAGTCAGTCCTACAAGGTTCTTCTGCAATTATTTACAGCCTTCCTAAGTCCCCACTGTCTTGACTAACTTTGTGCCTTTGGCAAACTTTTGTTCCTCACTGCTCAAACTTTTTCAGAACAATTATGAACATGCAGAACAGTACAGGTACAATACTGCTCTGGTGAACTCCCTGCATTGTGAATACCAACCATTTTCCTCCTGCCCTTTGTTTTCTGTCTTCTACACTGCTACTTTTCCATGAGAGGACCTTCCACAGCTGCTTAGTTTTCATTAAAAGCCTTTGACTGGTAATTTTGCCAGAAGTGTTTTGGAAATCTGGGTACACTATCTGCTGGATCACCCTTATCTTCTTGTGTGTCCTACTTCTTCCCGAATCTCCAAAATGTTATTAAGCCCAGATTTCTCTTTACAAAAGCTAAGGTGACTTTGCCCAAAAAGATACAAAAGTTCCTCAGTGACGGCTCTAGTTATAACCTCCACTAACTGTCTCAGTACAGATATCTGGCTCACAGGATCATAATTCCATGGACCCTGCAGAACTTGCTTTTAATTATGCATTGGCTTCTAGCATTGAAGTGTAATTTTTGTAAGAGGCAACATACTGCTGTTATGAATTCAGCTATTTTGTTCCTGAGTTTTCTCAGTGATCCTTGTTGAATACCATCTGGGCCCAACAATTTTAACATTAATTTTGTAATGTCTGAAGACATGAAGCACCTGTTTAGCTAGGTAGCTCTCCTGGGAATCAAACAGTGTGATGTCTACCTACCATAACCCGGGTTTCATTATCACAGAATCTCAGAATGGTTGAGGTTGGAAGGGACCTCTGGAGGTCATCTGGTCCAAGCCCTCTGCTCAGGCAGGGATACCTAGAGCTGGTTGCCCAAAATGTGAATCAATGTAATCAACTCAAAAATAGCCAGGAGGGATTGTGTTACCTATGTTTTTTCTCAGGAGTAATAACATTCTCTAGACTTAGAGATAAACATTTTCCAGGTGCTGTTTGCTGGCAGGACTAGTATAACAGGTTGACTACATAGTCATCTCTCTGTTATCTAGGCCAAAGGAGGTGGAGATGCTTTAGATAATGGAAAAAAAAAATAAAAATGGTAGTGACTGTGAAGGATGTATTGATCGCCCTAGCAGAGACACTGTAACTTGGATCCATCAGGACTAACTTGTTCAGTGTCAGCCAGCATGACATAAGCTTCACAGTATGGCTCCAACTAGCTTTCCTGGTTGTCTGTCTCTGTGGTGGCCAGGAGAAGGGGGAAAGGTATATGGGGTCCATGCACAGTGCTGTGTTTACATGGATATAGATGGGATCATAGCAGTGCTGGACTCCATAATCTATCCAGAACTATTGGTGTGATTCAAACACCAGAAAAGAGCCAGTTTAAGGCTACTAAGGTCTACCTGGGATTATGTGCCTGGACTTGTGCAAAGTGTTTGACATTGTCCTGCATAACACCCATGTCTCTAAATTGGAGAGACATGGATTTGATAGAAGGACCACTTGGTAGGCAAGGAATTGGCTGAATGGTCATACTCAAAGAGCTGCAGTCAAGAGCTCAATGTTCAAGTGGAGACCGGTGGTGAGTGATGTTCCTTGGAGGACCAGATTAGAACCAATATTATTTAACATCTTTGTTGGTGACATGGACTATCACATTGTGTGCACTTTCAGCAAGTTGTGCCAGGGACGTTTAGCTTGAATATTAGGAAAAAAATATTCATGGAAAGCATTGTGAAGTACAGGCTGCCCAGGGAAGAAGTTGAGTCACCATCCCTGGATGTCTTCAAAAAATGTGTAGAACTTAGTGACTTAGTTTAATGGTGGACTTGGTAGTTCTAGGTTAAAAGTTGGACTAGATGATCTTAGATCTCTTTTCCAACCTAAATGATTCTATGATTCTAAGTCTGTGGTTGACACCAACCTCTGTGCTCTCCCACGCTGGAGGGAAGTGATGCTTTCTACTGGGACTTCAGCAGGCTTGAGAGGTGGGCCTGTGTGAACATGAGGTTCAAAAAGGCCAAGAACAAGTTCCTGCTACTGGGTCAGGGCAATCCCAAGCACCAATACAGGATGGGTGGAGAATGCATTGAGAGCGGCCCTGAGGAGAAAGATCTGGGGGTGTTGAAAAGCTCAACATGAGCCAGCAATGTGAGCTTGCAGCTCAGAAAGCCAACGGTATCCTGGGCTACACCAAGAGAAGACTGGCCAGCACTGCCCCCCCCCCCTGCTCTGCTCTCATGAGATCCCACCTAGAGTGCTGCATTCAGCTCTGGGGCCCCCAGTATAAGGAGTACATCAGACTGAGTCCAGAGGGTCATGGGGATGATCAGAGGGCTAGAGCACCTTTCCTATGAAGACACGCTTGGGAAGTTGGGGTTATTCAGCTTGGAGAAGAAAAGGCCAGCTTGAATTTGGGCAGCCAGATCTAGTGGGAAGTGTCCCTGTCCATGGTAGGTGGGGTTGTAGCTAGGTGATCTTTAAGGTCCCTTCCAACCCAAACCATTCTGTCATTCTGTGATTCTGTATTTCTATGATTCTATGATCTGTGTTGTTACTCAGCTGCTAGGTTCTTTCAGATCCAAGCTGCAGTGTATGTGCTTCAATAGAGAGGCAATGTACCTAAATGCAAACATATTTACAAATTGACTGTGTTTCTGGGCTGGACATGTCTACTCCCATCTCTCTATGTGTGTCCTGCTTTCCTGTCACATATGCTGTCAGCTGTTGAATGTTGTGTGAGTCAGCCTAACACTCACCTGGGTGTTTTGTTTTGCCACAGCAAACTCCAGTAGACAAGCCATGTGAGAGAAACAGCGCAATCTCTGATTGCCAGAGCCATGTTAGCAGGAGTCCTAACGTGACTGTAACACAGAGGCTGCACCTTCGCATGTAAAACTTGTTCCATCTAGTCTCTGTGGGATTGTTATACTGGTCGAGAAGCATAGGTATACTACTAAAGTTATGTCAGTATCTGGAGTACTTTACCAGCACAGTCTGTTGGTAGCGTGTTCATCATATGGATTAAACCTTATTCCTTTGTTTGTTCTGAAGGTGTCAGTAATATACAGTAATGGGCATTAATGAGCACCTGTTTAATGAGGCAAGATGACAAAATGTGGGAGGAGAAGAAAAGCATACATGTGAGCAGTCTGCATTTAGGATTTAAGAGAAATGACCCACTAGGACAGCGACTCTCATCTCTATGGGTTGGTCACCTCCAGCTAAGGCAGCCCCCAAAACATGTCCATTATGTCAGACAGCTCTGTGCGAACCATGGCACAGGGGGACGGCAAGATTTTAACTGTCAAAAATTGCACCCATCAAACGACAAGTGCTCTGGCTGAGAACAAGCATTAGCTGGCATGTGAGAGAACGTGTACCTATTGCAGTTACCAGCTATGTTTGGTTCAGTTCTGGGAAATGAATGTTCAGCATGTTTGAGAATGAACTTCTAGTGCAGTTTACTTGCTTCACCCTGCATTACAGTGCTTGTCAGCTCTCTGGTCATGCAGAGGAAGAAACCAGTGCGTGGTGGTATTTCTGCAGTGAGGAATACCGTCAACATTCAGTTTTTCTCTACATTGGATCTGAATTCAGGATATTAAGTATTTCTGGTGCTGTGTCTTAGCAGCAGGGTCTGTACTTCCCCTGGCTGAATGTCTGTGATGGTGACCGCTGTAACACTCAATCCACTGTGGGATGTAGGGAAGTAGAGAAAACTTGCATTAGTCCTGGCTGGGTCTGTATTTCTGAGCACTTGGAAAACTACAACAGTTTAACATAGGAAAGCAAAGGCTATGCTTCCTCTTTGGAGAGGCTGGTTTGCTGAATAAAAAGAAATGAAGTAAATAATTATACATAACAATGCAAATAAAAATAAATAAAAGTTGCAACAGGTAGAGGGAGTTTCCTGAAGGGTCTCTTATGTCATTCATTCATTTACAAAAGACAGGAGTGGGATATGAAGAAAACACAAGAAGCAATATATGAGTCAAATGTCACTGTGGGCTAGGAAGAGAACACCATGCTCTAGTGCTCACTGGCATTTGGCAGGCAGTGACTCAGGACGAGAGTATACTTACAGCTTGACATGCCATGACCCCCTGACATTTCATTTTGAAACCCCAGTCAGGCAAATCCTTTTCTTTTTCTGTGAGTGGACGAACACAGTAACATATTTTACAGTGTAAAAATATTGGGGGCAGGACACTAATTCATAATGTGTTGGGTGCAAGTGGTGATGTATCCCATTCAAATGAGTTTTTAGGTTAAAATCACTAATGTGTCCCATTTAACTTTGGGTGTACATCATGCATCAACTGGAAAGGCCAGAGGTGGCTGTATTGTGGTGATGCTATTTGTGAGCTGGCATGGAGGGTACCATTGCTGTGAAGAGTGCTTTGATGGTAAAATACAATTCTAAAATGGGATTATGGAACTACACTGTCATAGTTTATGAATACTGTGTTGTGTATATAGGGCTGGTTACCTGGGAGCTTCCCATGTGACTACATGTGGTTTAATTGGTAGACTCAAGGAGCAGACAGTGAAAGACAACACTATCTGCCCATACTACACCCCAAAGTAACTGTCTGAGCTACTGCTGGACTGTGGGTAGGTAGCTGAGCCTGAGAAGCCTCACTCAGCTCCTGCAGCCCACCCGCGAGGATTTTGGTTAGCAGGATCAGCCATGGGGGGCACGATGGCATGCTCCAGGGTGACTGGTGGTCAGCTGCTTGTCAGGGAGCTGTTTGGAGCAGTGTTTCTGAAGAGTGCATATGGATTTGCTCTGATTTGCTATTGAAGGATGTAGAGCCGTCTTCAGCATAGGCAACACTCAGCCCAGGGAGAGCTCTGAGGAGTTAAATTCTGTACAAGTAGCCAAGAAGGTGCTAGAGAAGGGCAGACAGCAAGACAGAAGATGAGCTAGTCCTCCCCAACAGCTACCTTCACTCTAGTAATGCCATGTTTTCACTTTGGTATCTCTGTTGGGCCTTGGTTTGGCAGATCCTGGCTCTAATGACATAATGACATGGGACATTATGGAGCAGAGCTAGCACTATCAGAACTGGGGAAATTGCAGTGCCCGACTCTGCTGCTAAGGCTACAGCTTCCACTGCCTAACTCCCAAATCAAGAAAGTGGGGCTTTGGATAAGAGAGTTGTCAGGAACACTGTTGTTTCAAGATCCTTTTCTCTGTCATGTGAAGTTTAAGTTTAAACAATATTTGGTATGAATACCAACCATGGAGTCACTTCTTATCACAGGACACCCAAAGATGCTGAACCACACCCAACAGACATGTTTGGGGAAAATTGTGACCATTTTCCTGAGGACCGTTTTGGGGGACTTCTCTACTTAGTGGTGTCACCATACTGTGCATTGAGCTACACATGTATCTTATGCTAGCTAATGCTTAGTTTTTCTTATCAGGAACTCACAGTGCTTTCGTGTTGGCTAGGACATTCCCTCTTCAAAGGAGAGCAAGCTCCTCCCAGTCACTTTGCACTTGGACAGAAAGATGAGATGCACATCTCTGCGTTGTTACCTAAACAGGGGTGACCTTATCGCACTCTACAGGTACCTGAAAGGAGGCTGTAGCAAGGTGGGGGTTGGTCTATTTTCCCACATGCCTGGTGACAGGACAAGGGGGAATGGGCTAAAGTTGTGTCAGGGGAGGTTTAGGTTGGATATTAGGAAGAACTTCTTTACTGAACGGGTTGTTAGTCACTGGAATAGGCAGCCCAGGGAAGTGGTTGAGTCACCATCCCTGGAGGTCTTTAAAAGACTTTTAGACGTAGAACTCAGTGATATGGTTTAGTGGAGGACTTGTTAGTGTTACGTCAGAGGTTGGACTCAGTGATCTTGGAGGTCTCTTCTAGGTTAGATGATTCTGTGATTCTGTGATTCTGTGATTCTGTAAACATCCTATACGAGCAGATAGATGATACAGTTGGAAGCTTAGTATGTCTAGCCTAGCAGCCTCCCTCCTTCCTCCCAGAGCACCCTCCTCTCCATCATTCACACAAGGATCCACAACTGCATCATTTAAGTCTTAGGTGCCAGTTCTTCCTTGGCTCTCCATGCAGGGTGCTCCCACAGAGCAGGGATTTAACTGTGAATTTGCACCCCTACTTTTGCATATTAACTTTCTAGCTGCAGAAGACTTGCAGTACGTGTACTGTACTCGGTACCCTATCTGTGGAGAAAGGGCACAAAGCACGATGCGGGAGTGTGGCTTCTCAGACAATAGTCAGAGAGTAATGTACCAGCCAAGCTGTCTGCCCAAGGTGGTAGTAAGCTGTCTGCCCAAGGTGGTAGTACTGGTGATATTCAAGAGCTGGTTGAGCATGCTGCAGCTCAAGGGGAATGAATTTCAAACAGAATCATGTTTTCTCCAAAAGAGCAAAACAGAGCCGGTATTGTGATTAAATGCTCCCTCTTCTGTTTCCAGTGGATATTGCACGTTCTCTTTGACGTAGACAAATGTGAAAGATTTAATTCACTTTTCTGTCCAGATAGTTTTGCAACTCTCCATTTCAAAACACACAAATCTGATGCTAGAGAGGGAGAAGAACTTAGCAGCTGATATTAAATATCCCTGCTAAGCTTGGGATCAGGAAAGTGGATTGCTAAGGAGAGATACAGGGCTCCTGAAGGGTAACTTTGGGAGCAGGACATGGTCATAGTGTCTTCCAGTCTCCATCTTTTTTTTTTTTTTTTTTTTTTTTAATCTGAAACACTGTTAAACCGAACTCTTCCAAGTGTAATTTTATCTGAACAAGAGGAATTCTTGCAATCCTCAGCTTTCTGAACTAGTATGACATGCAGAAGTTTATTACCAACAATAGCTGTTTTGTTTGTTTGTTTGTTTGTTTGTTTTCTTTATTTTCATAGCTTCTGAGCCCATGTGAATTGTGTTCTCATGGAAATGTTGCTTCACCTGCAAGTCTCACTGTAATTTAATGCACATTTACCATGGTCACTGTAGCTACTCTGTGCAAATATCTCTGTGTTGGTGAAGGTGGTAACTCAGGCTCCTTCACAAGTGGAGAGTGATCTTAAGTAACAAATAAATGTATTTCTTAGGTAAGAAATGAATCTCTTCCACCCTTTGAACAGAGTCCCATTTGTACATTTTTACCAGTCTTCCATCTTTTTCAGGGAGGAATTGTAACATTCTTACAAGGTACTGCAAGCATGCTTCTCTTTGGTATTAAGGTCAGGACTAGGGCTGGGATGTAGCTCTGGAGTGGCAACACTCCCTGTCCGATGAGGCAGGGACTGCTGAGACCTGACCTGTAAGTGGGGCTGCATCATAAGAGGAAATGGTGGGAGCATCATCTTCTCATTTTACATTAAATTTCTCTTGATAGTAAACAAGAACAAAGAATAGGGAATGCCTGGTCTCAGTGCCCTGATAAAAATCTACATGCTTTGTCATATCATTATTTAGGAGCTTTCCATGGGCCAGTAACATCCATAATTTTGATAGGTGGAGAGTTGTTGTTAATTTGCTCTGGGAGTGTCATAATTTTATTTAGATAACAATTTCTGCCGTACTTCTGCCACAGTGTAACTCGAAGGAGATGTAAGGAACCCAGGTGTTCACTACTGCTTCTTGCTATCTGAAAATAGGGATACTTACATTTTGTACCAAAATAAACATACTTGAATACCTAGCTCAACACAATGGAAAAAGCTGGTAGCTGTACTTGCCCCTCAAGAACCTGACAGTCGTTTGGATCTGGTGAGTGAACTCATGAAATAGAAATTCTCTAGAATCAGAGAGCAAGGAAGGGTGGTGATATTGTCATCACAATTTTAAATTCCTAGATGACAGTGCTCCATATTACCAAAAGTATGTATGAAATTTCATTTAGCAGCAGTCTTTATATTTGTGTCAGCAGATTTGTTCTGTCTTCTCTGGAAATACCAGAGGGATGATCATTTTTTAAGAACCTTTAAGCAATGCCAGAAGAGTTATTTTGTAAAAGTCATTAAATAAATGCAAAACTGCATTTCACTCTAAAATTAAGGGATAGGGGGTAAGGGGGGTGGAAAGGGGAGGGGGGTCGGGCAGGGTGGGGGGCAGGGAGGGTTGAAAAAATATTTCCGGAGAAAATAAAAGCTTAAATTAAAAAATGCTTCAGAGTATGTCAGTCATTGTCATTCCCCTTTTCATTGTTCAGGGACTTTGGTCAAATATCTGAAAAACAAATAACAGAAATTCATGCAGTTCTGATTATGAACAAATTCCTTTTCACTGAGATGTATGTCTCTCACAAGTTTGATATAAATGTTATTACACTCTTATGGATAATGAATGTAGAAAGCTCACATGAATAAGGGAGTTTGGATGTAACTTTTGTCATGTTCTCTGGCTCAGAAATAGTTTAAACTGTGCTATGTAGCTATTTAAATTAAAGAGAATACCTTCCAATCAAAGTAGAATGGTTGGGCGGAGATAAGAAGGAAGTTCTGTGAATTTAACACCATCTCTTTCAAGGCTTTGTTACAGGGATACTTGGAAAATAGGGTAAGAGCAATAAAACATTACTCAACTTTTTAGAAGTCAGCAGAGCAGTAAATTTCAATGTAGATTTATGCACGATTGCTCTGTTTTCCACAGCAGACATGATGGTTATTTTTAGCATCACAAAGAGAATGCTTGTAATTGTTCTGTGGGCTTTCTCTCTGTCACAACCTTAACTCATCCATTGTAACTCACTTCAGTGACTTTATTCCATTTTATTTCCAAATTTTAATAACATATTTTAACCATGATCGGTATTGGTTGAGTTATAGTTCCACAGACATTTGTGTCTACTTCTTCTCTTCCAATGTTTAATGCTTTTGTTTTGTTATTAGAGGCGTTTGCTGAAGTCTATTTAGCCTACCTCTGTGCATCTAATATAGTGGAATTGAAAATGAGATAACTGATCAGCCATAGCAAGATCATGAGGAATGGCTCACAACCTCTTAAGAGGACCTTATGCTGCAGAGTGAAACTTAAGGAGGTCTGCTAAGTGTAGCTGGGGTATGGGTCAGGAAGCTGACATGAAGCCCAGAAGGTCATCATGGTGTCTGACACGGAGAATTCAGCTGCTGACCCACAGCTCAGAGGAGGTGCCTGTCAGGGATGGCACAGCTGGGAGCTCCTGCTGCTGCTCTGCAAAGGCAAGGAATGGAGACATTAAGCAGGGCAATGTGAGCTGGGTATCACTTGAGTGTATCTGCACAGCACTCTACTCTCAGTTTATTCTCCAAACAGAAATGAAACATGCAGCCCCAAATTCTATGTTAACTTTAAGCTGTGAAGAGAAAATAATGCCCCTTGGCTTTCTTTGTTCCTCCCACCATTTCAGCTGTCTGTGGTTCACACATGCAACATATCTCTGGGCCATCATTTATGGTGTTCAATTAATCATGAAACAACCACTAAATTTCCTTGTATTTTAAAGACAAATAAACCTATTGTGCCTCAGAAACAGATGCCTCTGGCTCTATTTGCATCAGCTTTTTTAACAATCAGCCTGGCTCTTGCTGAGACATGCATTGCTCCGATAGTACTGGTACACCACCATTCTTAGTGCTATTAAATATCCACTCTTCTATTCCGTGAGCAGATCCCTCAGAGCAACAGCACCTATAATAACAATGAGACCATATGGGGAGGGCTGCAAGTACTTCCGGCTTTCAGAGTTTTGCTGTGTTCTGACCTAATCCTGGAAAGGGCTATTTCATCTGCTTTGGACTTCTTAATGAATTTTCCCCCTATTGCAAAATTACTGAGACATCCATTTAAACCACATGCCTAGAATACTCATCCAGTCTCCAGTGATATGCATTTCAGAGATGTCTCAATGACACAGGGTTTTGTATTTAGTAGCTGCCAATAAACATTTCCCAAGAGATTGTCATAGCAAGCAGCTTCACCATTTAAAAATATTCTTCTGTTTGTTTCAGCCTAGGGTTTTTTTCTTTTTTATTTCTTCTTATTGCTATATTGGTAAAGATCATAAATAATTACTTCTTACCTTCTCCATGCCACTCTCATGCATGGACTTCTTTCACCTCCCTACTCAGTTATTTCGTTCCACAAACAGAGATGCCTTGTGTATTTAGTTGTATCTAACATAAAAGCTGCTTCATACCTTTGAACATCTTTTCTGCTCTTCTCCTTACCTCTTCTAATCCTGCTGTACTGTTTGTAAAATGAAGAGACCAGGACCACTACAATACTGAAGAAGTGAGCTCCCTTATTTAGTGGTTTAAGAATATTTCTTGTTCTGTTTTCTATTTATTTCCTAAATGTTTTCTTTTTTTCTTTTTTTCTTTTTTTTTATTTTCTATTTTTTTCTGATTCTTACTGGGCCAGCATTTTCATTTCCTCTCTCTGTGCAGCTTTATATCAACATGACAAGAACAACAACAAAACTCACAACTTCATTTCTTCATTATTCATTCCCTTTCCCAGATCATGGGTGAATATGTTGAATACTGCCTGCTCCAGCACAGATTCCTGTAGGTCTCCATAGGTGGTTTCAGTTCACTTTTAAAGAATAATAATTCATTCTTTATTTCTTATCTTTCAATAAGTCATGCACCTTTGCAATTTTTTCCTTTTATCCCATGGCAACCGAGTTTCTTAAAGAGTGAGGAATCCTTTCTGGGAACAAGGTAGACAACAGTCACCGAGATCATCTACTCATGGACTCCTTCAGAGAAAGTCAGTAGATTTGAGTTACAACTTCCTTTTACTTTTCCACAGTATATATATATGTTCCCACCATTCTGTTTTTCATGCTATTGTCCACCTCTTTATCTACTATGAACAGCAGATTTACTGTTCAGCAGCTCTCTGGATATTGCAGGGCACATCTCAAATTGATATCAAAGCAGACTTCAGCAAGCGGCTCCTAGCAGAGCACATGGTTCATCAACCTCAAGTTCGTCTAGAGCTATGGGGTAGATACCATCCAGTCCTGGTCACTTGTTACTGCTTGTTTTGAGGATTTGCCCTACAACTCCTTCTACACCCACTTTGGTTTGAGACAGACCGTCAGCATGTCCATTTCTGTGTCCTGTGGCAGACACCCCAAGCTCCACCACAGTGAAAACACATGCAAAATACTTATTTACGTCTTTTTCTATGGCTTAACTTCCCCTTAAATACTCTTTGTATATCCTGACTACCTACTGGCCCTCAACGCCCTCTTCAGGCTCCTCAATCCCATTGCATTTGAGAAAGAATTTGTGCCTTTTTGCAGACTGCTCCTCTAACAGCTCTTGCGAATACAGCATTACTTTGTTCTTCCCTCTTCTTCCATTCCCCCCTCGAAACAGTGGTATTGGTATTAAGTGCTTCTGAACTATCTTCTTCCAGCAAATGGTAAGCTTGAGATGCATTATTGAGGACCAGATGTTTCCATGCATGCCTGTTGCTGTCAGCTGGCCTTTCATTAGTGGAATATACAGCCTGAATTCTGCAAAGCATGTGCCTAAATCCCATTCCTTTAACACTGAACTGTGTTAAGTACTTAAATTACCTGCAGAGTTTGTAGCTACCAAGCCATGAGAAGCTGGAGTTCGTTTTCTCTGTAATTTTTAATATTACTTCTAATTTTGCTTATTGTTTATAAAGCAGACCTTTAAGCAAAGCTTGCTGTAGTAACACAGTAGTGAAACAACTACTGGTGTCCTGGAGCAGTTGGGAGAGTCTGACTCCTCGGGTCCTGCAGTTTGAATCATTTTGGAGTCATTGCTAGCATGAGATCTAGACATAGCAGTTCTTATGCAGGACACTAAGGGGCAGCCCCAGACCTAAAGTTTTTCTCATTGTTTTATACATATACAAACTAAGACAGAACTTTGTTCAACTCATTTTTTTTTTTTCATATTGATTTAATATCAACAAAGCCCACAAATATTGAATCAATCAAGTCTGCAGTTTTTGTTGTTGTTGTTGTTGTTGTCTTTTTTCCTCTTCCATCTTTTAACAGTTATTTATTTCTGCCAATGCAATAATGACAAAGAAGGCAAATTTATTTGTCATTTATCTCAAGAGTCAGACTGTTTGAGCTTGTGGTTTGCCGACAGAGCAGACAGTATGGAAAAGCTGCTGGAAGCTCTGCTTTGGTGGCCACTCATGCATCATGACACGGCCAAGTGCATATACATGTGCAGTTGTACAAGCCTTCACATCTCACAGGAACTCCTTGCCACCAGAGAGCAGCTGCATCAGTTACGTCAGCCCTAGGAAACCTGCTCCCAAAGTAATAGTTTCTGTTTGTATAGATGGAGACCAAAGAACCATGGAAAGGAGGGGTTGAGGCAGGACTCAGTCACTGGCCCACCCAGGGCCAAAGGAAACCTGTGGAAGAAAGAGAGTCCTGCTTTCTTGTACTTCAGACCATGCCAGTAACTGGAGGTGCCTTCCTCTAGGCTCCAGGGAAAAAAAACTACAGCAGGAAAGGGATTTCTTCAGGTTACAAAGCAGTGATATCACATGGACAACATTGTTTAGTGGTCCATATGTATTATGCACATTGCTGAGCCCTCAATAGTGGAGAATATCCTCTACACTGTTGATATCATTATGAAGCAGAAAAGATCTCATTGCACCTTGGGCCCTCTGAAGGCATTTCCATTTACTATTTTTTCTCTGTTAGCTTTCCTGTTTCAAACTAGTGGTAATAGACAAACACTACTTGTTCCCACATGCCGATACATGAGTCAGACCTGAAGTGCTCTTCCACACAGGGGCAGCTTAGGAGAAGCTTATGCTGACAGAGAGTATGAAGGGTGGCATTAATTTTCCTAGTCACTTGCTACAACCTGTTGGGTGACTTGGCCACAGTCCTGTGACACAGCTGGAGTTCACCACAGCCTGCAAGGAGAGTTTGGGAAAAAAAGTTTGGGAAAGGAACTGGACATTGAAGTGAATTAGAAAAAAGGCTGCTGGGTGTTGAGACAAGCTTGCATGAGTCAGTCAGAACAAACATGCCTCAGGAGGGTGGGTTTGTCTTATCCATCTGTGGATTTATCACAAAGGGAATTACTATCCTGTTCAGAAGGTGTTGTACTGTAATGTCAGCTAGCACAGACAGCTGGAGCGGAGTGCATATTCTCTGGTTACTTCGAACTGGGCACCCTGCTAGGTGAGGCATAGCTGGGTCTGACACCATGGAATTTTACACTACTTTGGTATCCTTCCTGGTGTAGATAGATGGAATTAAAGTAATAGACGACTCTGCAGCAGAGCAGGGGATCACAGCATGCAGGGTTTCTCTTCTTCTCAGAAAGAGCAGTCAGTCACACAGGTGGTGTTTTCCTGCTTTCCTTATCCCTTCAGTGGCAGGGAGGGATACTGAGAAGACCTAGAAAGCCCAGATGATAAATACATTGCAGAGAGGCTGGGGTGCCATGGCAAGAATACTTTTTTTTTTTTTTTTTTTTGACCATGGGGAGGTTTACTTGGCACCTGGCCTGATGGCCGCAGATGGGTCCCACCTATCTCAAAGGGGGAAACGGATACTAGCCCAAGAGCTGGCAGGGCTCGTTGAGAGGGCTTTAAACTTGGAATGAATGGGACAGATGGGAAACAAGGCTTGACAGAGTTGAGCCTCAGGAAGTAATAACAGGGTTGAGGGTTAGGGCGATGGCACAACTAAATTGCACCTACCATAATGCATGCAGCATGGGGCAACAAACAGAAGGAGCTGGAAGCCATTGTGTGGCAGGCAAACATCTAGTCAGTCTGCTTATCCTCAGGGTACTCAGCCTCCCAGTCTGGAAATCTGCGATAGGGAGCAGAAGAAACCCACACACACAGTTAGGTGGAACAGTTAAAGGCCTTCTGCTCCACCTGGACTGTCACAAATCCATGGGGCCAGATGGGATCCACACGAGGGTGCTAAGGGAGTAGGTGGATGTGACTGCTGGGTTGCTTTGCATCATCTGTCAGCAGCCATCATCATCCAGAGAGGTCCAGGATGACTGGAGACTTGCTAACATGATGGCCATCTATAAGAAGGGTCATAAGGGGAACCTGGGGAACTACAGGCCTGTCAGCCTGACCTCAGTGCCAGGAAAGGTGATGGAACAGGTCATCTTGACTGCAATCAAGCTATTTATGTATATGTGAGACAACTGGGTGATCAGGCCCAGTCAGCATGGGTTCATGAAAGACAAGTCCTGCCTGACCAACCTCATCTCCTTCTAAGACCAGGTGACCTGCCTGGTGGATGAGGGAAAGGCTGTTGACGTAGTCTGCCTAGACTTCAGCAAGGCCTTTGACACAGTCTCCCACAGTATTCTCCTGGAGAAGCTGGCAGCCCAGGGCTTGGACAGGTACACGCTTTTCTGGGTTAAAAACTAGCTGGATGACCAGGACCAGAGAGTGGTAGTGAACGGAGTGAAATCCAGCTGGTCACAAGTGGTGTTCCCCAGGGGTTCCTGTTGGGGCCCATCCTCTTTAATATCTTTATTGATGATATGGATGAGGGAATTGAGTGCATCCTCAGTAAGTTTGCAGATGACACCAAGTCTGGGGAAGTATCCGTATGCCAGAGAGTAGGAAGGCCCTGCAGAGGGACCTGGACAGGTTGGATTGATGGGCAGAGGCCAATGGGATGAGGTTCAACATGGCTAAGTACTGGGTCCTGCACTTTGGCCACAACAACCCCAATGCAGCGCTACAGGTTTGGGGCAGAGTAGCTGGAAAGCTGTGCAGAGGAAATGGATCTGGGGGTATTGGTTGATGCTTGCGTGAACATGAGCTGGCAGTGTGCCCAGGTGGCCAAGAAGGCCAGTGGCATCCTGGCTTGTATCAGGAATAGTGTAGCCAGCAGGACCAGGGAGATGATTGTCCCCCTGTACTCAGCTCTGGTGAGGCCGCACCTCGAGTACTGTGTTCAGTTTTGGGCCCCTCAGTACAAGGACACTGAGGCACTGGAGCATTCCCAGAGAAGGGCTACAAGGCTGGTGAAGGGCCTGGAGCACAAGTCCTGTGAGGAGCGGCTGAGGGAAGTGGGGTTGTTTAGTCTGGAGAAGAGGAGGCTCAGGGAAGACCTTACTGCTCTCTACAACTGCCTGAAAGGAACTTGTGGAGAGCTGGGAGTCAGCCTCTTCTTGCAGATAACTAGTGAAACAACAAGAGAGAATGGCTTCAAGTTGTGCCAGGGTAGGCTTAGGTTGGAAGTTAGGAGATGTCTCCTCAGAAAGAGCAGTCAGGCATTGTAAAGGTGGTGGAGTCACCATCCCTGAGGTTGTTTAAGGGAAGTCTGGATGTGGTGCTTAGGGACGCAGTTTAGTGGGTGACATTGGTAGTAGGGTGATGGTTGGACCAGATGATCTTGGAGGTCTTTTCCAACCTTAATGATTCTATGATTCTATGTCTGTATACACAAATTTCTTTCAGAAGCACAAGAAGGAGAAAGAATGCTTGTATAGCCAAAATGTCATTCAATAACTTCAGTTTAGGGTTAACAAAGGTTTTCTATGCTATTTTCCAAATAATGATAAATTCCTGTACAACCTGATGTTACCTCTACAGGCTAGCAATGGGTTGTTGCTCACAGAGGAGAGGGTGGCTCATTTTCTGGAAGAAAGAGAAGGGAATAGTGGTTGGTGACCGTACTCTATCTCAAGTATAGACAATACTTTGGTTCCTGGCCTCAGTGAATATTATAAGAGAAATGATTGCTACGGCAACAAGCTGAGCTCAGTGAGCTAGTCATTCCAATGCAAAAGTAAATTATTTATTTGGATAAGAATATACAATATTGTCTGACATGGGATGCAAAAGAGAATGGAATCAGGGTAAACTTAAGCATTTAAGTGTAATCTGTTAGAAAATATCTCTCAAGAGTAAATCACCAAGTTTAAGTGATAAAAGCCATTAGGAAACTCTTTAATAGCTCTTTGCTATTCTGCTCTCTGTGGGGCTACAGCAGTCAAAACAGCCTTGAAAATATGAACTGGAATGTGGGGAGGACAGACATGCCTGACGGAACAAGATAAATTATTCAACCAGACAGATATGGAAACAGAACAAAAATGAAAATGCTAACACTGCTAAAATGTAAAAATGTTCATTTTAACTTCACGAGAAATACTGGTTCAAAAGTAGTCTTCTAAAAGCTCTTTAGTCTATATAAGTAAGCTCTTTATTCTAATCTAGTATACTTAATCTAATGTAAGCTTTTTACTGTATAGTCTATCTGTCTTTCTGAGCCTTGCAATGTTCCCTGTTGCTTACAGTCACAACTTTTGCCATGTTGGGAATACAACATTGATTCAAAACACGTGCATCCCAAGAACAGAGTCAATCTGGGAAAAATAAATAATGACAGGATGTGGGTGGAAGGCTGACTTGCCTTTCCCAGTGCAATAATTATTTGTGAGAAAATATTCCCCACGTGTATTCTGGCAAGTTTTAAAACCAGATGCCCTAAGCATGAGATCCTCCCTCTTAAATTGAGCAGTATATTATTGTGGCTTAGGCTGTCACTTTATAGGCTTCTCTGGCTTAAAGACATCCTGTATCATGTTGCCTCAAGAAGATAACAAGGGAAAATCAGTGTTATCCAAGAAGCCAAAACTACTTCTTCCTCATTGATAGCAGACCCAGTCATGGTCACCACAAGGCAGAAAAGGCTCACTAAAGCACTAACCAAAAAGACTGTGGCAGCCCAGACCGAGTGCCTGCCCAAAGGTGCAGCTGTTCAGGTCTCTGGCTGCAGGGAGTACCTGAGCCTGTTACTGCCAACAAAGGGTTACAGAGATATTGCTTGCATGAGGTGTGAGCAGGTGGACGATCTGATCAACCTGATGGCAAAGCTCAAACAGGAGGTGGAGAAAGAACCATCAGGGAGTGTGAGCAAGAGTTAGACCAGCAGAGTCACTCCCTGCCATGCCTGACAGAAATGCACGAAGGAAACACACCCCAAATAGTGGTGGACCCCCTGCCCTGTCTCTGTTGGGCAGAGGGACGGGACCTGGAAGATGAAGAAGAATGAAACAGGTCCCTGCTTGGCATTGCAGGCAACCCCCCTCCCTACCTGCCTTGCCTCCCCAGGTGCCTTTACACAACAGGTTTGAAGCCCGGGGGGTAGAGGGAAAAGGTAGTGAGGATGTGGGGCAAAGTCCACCCAGGAGGCTGTCTAGGGCAAGGAAGTCTACTCCATGCCTCAAGACTTCCTCCACCAAGAAGGGAAGAAGGATAATGGTTGTAGGCAACTTCCTTCTGAGGGGAACAGAGGGCCCCGTATGTTGGCCAGACCCTACCTCGTAGGGAAGTCTGTTGCCTACCTGGGGCCCAGGTCAGGGACATTACCTGGAAGCTTCCTGACCTTCTTCACCCCTCTGAATATTAGCCATTAGTGATAATTCAGGCTGGCAGTGATGAAATATCACAGAGAAACCTAAAGTCTATCAAAAGGGACTTCAGAGGTCTGGGGCGGTTACTGGATTGAGTGAGTGTGCAGGTGATGTTTTCCTCTATCCCTTCAGTGGTAGGGAGAAATATTGAGAAGACCCAGAAGGCCCAACTGGTTAATACATGGCTGAGAGGCTGGTGCCATCACAGGAATTTTGGTTTACTTGATCATGGGGATCAAATGGCACCTGGCGTGATGGCTGCCAATGGTTCCCACTTGTCTCAAAGGGGGAAATGGACTCTAGCCCAGGAACTGGCAGGGCTTATCAAGACGGCTTAAACTGGAAATGAAGGGGGATGGGGGGAAAATTAGACTTGTTAGAGATGAGCCTGCGGGAGCAGTCCCAGGGTTGAGGGTGAGGGCTATTGTGTGATTCAAGTGCATCTATGCCAATGCACGCAACATGGGCAACAAACAGGAGGAGCTGGAAGCCATTGTGCGGCAGGCAAACTATGACGTAGTCACCATCACTGAAATCTGGTGAGACCACTCCCGTGACTGCAGTGCTGCAATGGATGGCTACAAGCTCTTCAGGAGGGACAGAAATCTAAGGAGGGGCAGTGGTGTGTCTTCCTATATTAGAGAGTGTTTCGATGTTGTTGAGCCTGGGGCTGGGAATGATGGAGTAGAGTCCCTATGGATGAGGATCAAGGGCATGGCCAACAAGATGGACATCCTAGTGGGTCTCTGTTATAGACCGCCAAACCAGGATGAAGATGAAGATAAGGCATTCAATAAGCAGTTGGCAGAAGTCACTCAACTGCCAGCATGTGCCCTCATGGGTGACTTTGACTTCCCAGGCATATGCTGGAAATAAAATACAGCCCCAAGGAAGCAATCTGGGAGGTTCCTGGAGTGCGTGGAAGACGGCTTCCTGACTCAGCTCCTTAGTGAGTCTACCAGAGGGGGTGCCCCACTAGAACTTCTGTTCACAAACAGAGAAGTAATGTGGTGGTAGGGAGCTGTCTTGAGCAGAGTGACCACAATATTGTAAAGTGAAATTCTTGGTGAAGTCAGGAGGGCTGTCAATAAAACTGCTACCTTGGGCTTCCAGAGGGCAGACTTTGAATTGTTCAGGACACTGGTTAGGAGAGTCCATTTGGAGTCAGTCCTGAAGGGCAAAGGGCTCCAGGAAGGCTGGATGCCTCTACAAAATGAAGCCTTAAAGGTGCAGGAGCAGGCTGTCCCTGTGTGCCATGATGAGCCGGCAGAAAAGAAGATCAGTGTGGCTGAACAGGGAACGTTTTCTTTGTATTTGGGAGAAAAACAGAATTTATGTCCATTGGAAAAAGGGACAGGCAAGTCACAGGGAGAGTACAAGGACATTTCCTGCATATGCAGAGAAAAAATCAGGAAGGCCAAAGCCCAGTATGAGCCTTGCCGCTATGGTTAAGGATAACAAAAAAATGTTTTTAAAAATATATTAACAGTAAGAGGAAGGCCAAAGAGAATCTCCATTCTTTACTGGAAGCAGAGGGGAGTGTGACTACTGAGGGTATGGAAAAGGCTGAAGTTCTTAATGCCTTCTTAACATCTAGAGATCTGCTGCTCCACCTGGACTGTCACAAGTCCATGGAGCCAGATGGGATCCACCCAAGAGTGCTGAGGGAGTTAGCAGATGTAATGGCTGGGCAGCTTTCCATCATCTATCAGCAGTCATGGTCATCCAGAGAGGTTCTGGATGACTGATGACTTGCTAATATGCTGCCCATCTATAAGAAGGGTCGTAAGAAGGACCTGGGGAACTTCAGGTACTGTGTTCAGTTTTGGGCCCCTCACTATAAGAAGCATGCCCAGAGAAGGGCTACAAGGCTGGTGAAGGGCCTGGAACACAAGTCCAATGGGGAGTGGCTGAGGATTTCCCTTCATAATTATTTTTCATGTAATTAAATTATCCTTATCTCAACCCATGAGTTGTTTCCTTCCTTTTTTCTTTCCCTCCTCTTCTGAGGAGGGGGAGTGAGAGAGTGTTTGTGGTGAAGTTCAGCTGCCTGGGAAGGTAAAACCACCACAAATTCTTTAAAAGAAAGGCTTAGCTATAAATGAGTATCCTCTTTTGTGCAGTTTATGATGGTGAAGATCACAATAAGGTTCAAAAATAACAACTGTGTAACAGGACTGACAGAAGAACCGTTCTGAGAAGAGATATAGGACTTTTTTTCTGCCATAGATATAGACTGAAAAAAAATGTAAGCATAGGTAAACAAGCTCTCTTTTTTTATATAGTGACCTCTGACTTTCTCGCAGTCAGAGGAGGTGCTACTTGAGCACAGAGAGGGTGAGAGACACTACCATGGTTTGTTTTTTGCTGTAAAATGGTGCATATGGGGCTGGCTTCTGAGCAGTCTAGCTTGGGGTCAGAAAACAAGTGGAGGTGTGTTATTTCTGATTAGTCCTAAATAGCCATTTGTTATGGCACAAAGTAGACAGAAGAGGGATGAATTGTGTGCCAGGCAAAAAAATACCTCTAGAATTCTTAAGACACCTTAGTAGTGCACACTAATTCAGATCAAGCTGGATCTGAAAGGTATCAGCATGGAGAAGACCTGTGGCAAGAGGTAGTCACAATGTATGGTGACAGCTTATGGCACCTGCTACATGAATAGGATGACTGCGTTGGACAGAAACATGTGCAGGTAGCTGGCATTGAGCTACAGCAGAGCTCATGCAGCAGACAAAGGTGTGCAGCACCAGTGAAGGAAGGCGTAATTGTGGCTCTAGACTTGAGCGATAACATTTCCCAGCTTCCCCGGCCTCCCTGTTCTTCTGGGAAAGCCAGCTTTACGTGCTCATCTGAAAGGGTGAGTTTTATACTCTGGGTTGTGGTGGTTTTACTGTGCTAGGCAGCTGAACACCACAACCACTCTCTCACTCCCCCTCCTCAGATGAGGAGGGGAAGAAGTAAAGGAAATAACAACTCATGGGTTGAGATAAGGATAATTTAATTACAGAGAAAAAAATTATTAAGGAAATATTATTATTAATTAAACAATTCAACTAAAAGGAAAAAAGGGAAAGGGGAAGAGGGAGAAGGGAAGGGAATAACAGAACAAAACAATTAAAGACTACGTGGAAGTGCAGAGGAAATAAATTACTCTCAAATTCCCACAAATGAGCGATGCTTGACCACGTCCTTGAAGCAGGGCCTCAACGCACGTAGCCGGTGTTCGGGAGGAGGACAGACGTTTTCGCAACGAGAGCCCACCCCTCCCCTCTTCTTCCTTTTTCCACCTTTTATTGCTGAGTGTGACACCACATGGTATGGAATATCCCTTTGGTTGGTTTAGGTCAGCTGCCCTGCTGATGTTTCTTTCTCACTTTTTGCCCACCCCCTAGGAGGGTCAGAGAGAGTCCTGATGCTGTGCCAGCACTGCTCAGCAGCAGACACAACACCAGTGTGATACCACTGCTGTTCTAGCTACAAGTGCAGAGCGCAGCACTGTATGGGCTGCTGCAGGGAAAGGTAACATCCCAGCCAGACCCAGTACATGGGTTTGCAAGGGATTTCTTTACACTAAATCAGGAAGACTTTCCAATTGCATAGGTGGCTTCTGTGTCAGGGTTTGGCTGTGTGCTCCGCCTGCCCCACACAGCTCAGGCACCATTGGGAACCAGTTGGGCCCAGGGCTCTGGGTTCTAGAACCTTCGGAACTCCTGTGGCACATCACTTGTCAGCTGGATTGGCTGCAGAGGGATTGTGAGCTGTTTTTTCTCATTCACAATAGTGGGTGGGACTTCTCCTCTGTATATAAGAGGTGCCCATGGTGGGGGGAGGAGAGGAGGGATGTGGATGGAAAGGATGATGTTTTTGGGAATCATCTCGCGGCTAGCTCACACTGAAGCTGTGATCTCCACTTCTTTGTGCTCTTCCGCTACATTACATGCTTGTTTTTCACAGCTAGGCACAAACAGCCCAGGAGGCTTCTGCACAGCACAGGTGGCATCTGTTTTCACACAGGCAGTGGAGGAGCCAATGAAGAGAGGTGTGCTGCTGGACCTTGCACTAACAAACAGAGAAGAATTGGTTGGAGATATAAAGGTTAGCAGCAGTCTTGGCTGCAGTGACCATGAGATGGTGGAGTTCAGGAGCTTTGCATGGAGGTAGCAGGGCAATGAGTAGGATTGCAACCCTGGACTTCAGGAGTGCAGACTTTAGTCTATCCAGGGACCTGCTTGGAGGAATCCCATGGGTTAGGGCCCTAGCAGGAAGGGGTGTCCAAGACAGCTGGCTAATACTCAGGCATCGCTTCCTCCAATCCCAACAGCGGTCCACCCCTATGAGGAAGAAGTCAAGCAAGTGGGGCAGGAGACCTGCAAGGATGAGAAAAGAGCTCCTGGCCTAACTCAAACAGGAGAAGGAAAGATAGAGAAAGCGGAAGAAGGGACAGGCCACTTGGGAGGATTATAGGAACTCTGTCAGAGTATGCTGCAATGCAATGAGGAAGGCCAATGTCTGCTTGGAACTAAATCTGTTGAGGGACGTTAAGGGAAACAAGAAGGGCTTCTTCAAATACATTGGTAACAAGGAAAACTAGGGGAAATGAAGGCATGCCACTGCGGAGGCTGCCCTGCCGGAGATGCTAGAACTTCACCAACTGCAGTCAAAGGCAGCCAAGTGATTGATATTGCTAATGTGTTTTTCTCAATCCCTTTGGCAGCAGAGTTATTTTTTTTCCTAGTAGCTGGTATGGCTCTCTGTTTAGGATGAGAATAATGCTGCTAACACACTGATGTTTCAGTTGTTGCTGAGCGGTGTTTATGCTATGTCAAGGCCTACTCAACTTTTCATGCTGCCCTGCCAGCGAGGAGGCTGGGGGTGCACAAGGAGCTGGGAGGGGCCACAGCCAGGACAGCTGGCCCTAGGGGACCAGAGGGGTGTCCCATGCCACATGGCGTCATGCTATAGGATAGGAATGAGGGAGTTGGCCTGTTGATCACATTCTCTATCTGGTAGCTCGTCATCATACTCCCTGGCTGTCTGACTGGGAATCAGTAAGTATTTATAATGAAATCAAAGTATGAGTAACTAAAAATAATGTAATATATATATGCATATATGTATATAACAAGTAAGAAAAAATAATAAAGGAAATTAAAACTTTTGATCAATATAATCAATAATAAAACAATTACTCTTTAGTATTTTTTGTGTGTTTTCTTTATTAAATAGGAATAAAATGGAATTTGTCAGTGCAAATAGGTTCATCATTTAAAGATGTGCTGGTTGGGGAGCACATTGTCTCACTGTCCTGGGAGCAATAAATGTTTTCATGGAGATGAATGCTGTGAATAAATACATATTACATTGAGTATAAAATAAAACAATAATAAAAATATTAGCAGAGAAAGCAATAAAAACATGATGTCCATAAAATAATAAATCATGTACTATTTTGTTCATGTTCATTATTAAATAGTATTAAAATGGAATTTCTCCTTTTAAGATGCTTCAAACTTAAAAATATGCTGGCTTGCTGGCACGGGAATGATTTTGATAGTTTTGGGGAAAGTCCTGCTGCTTGACTTGTGATTTTTTAAAATGTGAAATAAATGTAACAATATAATTAGTGGGAATATATTTTCTAAATTAGAACTAGAATCATAATTCTACTAATAAAATCCTACTCAAAGTGACAACAGTGGTTAATCTTTTTATGTTTTTTATTGGGTGGTTTTGACAGGTAGCTATTACTGAGTGCACCCTCAGCAAGTCTGCTGATGACACCAAGCAGTGTGGTGCAGTCAACATGCTGGAGGGAAGGGATGCCATCCAGTGGGACCCAGACAGGCTTGAGAGGTGGTTCTGTGTGAACTTCATGAGCACATTCTCACTGGGGAGCACATTCTCAGGCTGGCTGGCTGGAGAGAAATAAGTATTTACAGAGAGATGAATACAATGAATAAATTAAAATAGAAAATAAAAATAAAAAATAATAAGCGATAAAAGGATAGAAAATAAAATCATTTGATCAATAAAAATTTATCAAGTACTATTTACTGCTTTGCTTGTGTTCTTTATTAAATAGTAATAAAATGTAATTTGTCATTGTAAGTACTTTTACAGTTCAAAGATGGTGCTGCCTCACTGGGAGCACACTCTTTGGCTGATACCATACATTGGTAAGAAGAAGAAAACTACGGAAAATGCAGGCCCATTGCTGAATGGAAGGGTGCCCTTGTGACGTAGGATACAGAGAAAGCAGAGTTACCATATGCCTTCTTTGCTTCAGTCTTTACTGCTAAGGCCAGCCCTGAGGAATCCCAGACCTTTGGGACATGAGGGAAACTCTGGAGAAAGGCAGACTTTCTCTTGGCTGAGGAGAATCAGGTTAGAGATCATTTAGGCAAACGTCATAGCCACAAATCCATGGGCCTGGATGGGACGCACTCAACGAGCACTGAGGGAGCTGGCAGATGTTATCGGTACACCACTACCCAACAGCTTTGAAAGGTTGTGGAGAACAAGGGAGGTGCCTGAGGTCTGAAAGAAAGCCGATGTCATGCCAGCCTTCAAAAAGGGCAAGAAGGGAGGACTCGGGAAACTACAGTCCAGTCAGCCTCGCCTCCATCCCTGGACAGGTGATGGAACAGCTCATCCTGGAGGTCATCTCTAATCACATAGAGGAAAAGGTGATCAGGAGTAGTCAGCATGCATTCCCCAAGGGCAAATCTTGCTTAACCCATCTGAGAGCCTTCTGTGATGGAATGACTGGCTGGGTAGATGAGGGGAAAATGGTGGCTGTTGTCTGCCTTGACTTCAGCAAGGCTTTTGACCCGTCACCCACAACATCCTCATAGGTAAGCTCAGGAATTGTGTGTTAGGGGAGCAGCCAGTGAGGTGGATTGAGAACTGCCTGGATGGCAGAGCTCAGAGGGTTGTGATCAGTGGCACAGTCTGGCTGGAGGCCTGTAGCCAGCAGTGTCCCGGGGAGGTCAGTACTGGATCCAGACCTGTTCAACTCATTCATCAGTGGCCTGGATGAAGGGACAGAGTGCACCCTCGGCATGTTTGGTGATGACACAAAACTGTGAGGTGTGGTACACCAGAGGGCTGTGCTGCCATTCAGAGAGACCTGGACAGGTCAGAGAACTGTGCCAAGAGAAACCTCATGAAGTCCAGCAAGGGCAAGTGCAGGGTCCTGCGCCTAGGGGAGAATAAACCCAGGCACCAGTACAGGCTGGGGACTGACCTGCTGGAGAGCAGCTCTGTAGAGAGGGACCTGGGCATCCTGGTGAACAACAAGTTAACCATGAGCCAGCAACATGCCCTTGTGGCCAAGAAGGCCAATGCTATCCTGGGGTGCATTAGGAAGAGCATTCCCAGAAGGTCAAGGGAGGTGATCCTGCCCTTGCAAGACTTTGCTTTAACTTCTTACTGCAAGTAAGTTAACTTCTTTAACTTCTTTACAGATGACAGAGCACTGGAACAGGTTGCCCAGAGAGGTAATGGAGTCTCCTTCTCTGGACATACTCAGAATTTGCCCAGTCATGATCCTGTGCAGCGTGCTCTAGGTTACCTTGCTTGTTGGACCAGATCATCCCAGATGTCCCTTCCAACCCTAACTGTTTTGTGATTCTCTAGTTCTCTGATCATTCCACTTTGAGCAAGAAATGGGATTAGACACCTCCAAGGTGCCTTGTCACCAACACTTCCATTACTCAGCTACTTGTAACAGGCTAATTCAATCATGAATGAGGAAGGCACCAATCTTCTCTGTGTCTCCAATCATGCTGTGGTTCTGCTCCATCTGTCAGCCAAGTGCCTGTTCCGGTGTTGCTTCTGTGCTTACCATGGCAGACACCAGAGGGCAAGGGAGCATCAGAAAGGACATGGTGGTTGATGATCCATAGTTATGTATTGCTCTGATACAGGAGTGCTCTCAGGTCACATCATCTTTAGTTATCTTCAGTGCTTTCAGATAACATATAAAAAAAAGATTGTGTCGGAGTTTTGAATGAAAGTTTCAAAGCAGTGGACTGACAATCATGAATCTCGTAGTAGCTTCTGGGACCTGATATCAGTGGAGTTAGAAGATCTCTGCTGTCACTGGAGCCACCAGCAGAATTTCCCTGTCCAGAAAGCGCAGGTATGGACAGAGCAAACTGAATGGACATCTGAATAAACAAGCTCAGTGCAGCTGCTCCCTGTGTAACGCTCCATCACGGCTCCATCACAGAACAGAAAGTTCTTACCCAATCAGCTGGAGTGAAAGGAGCTATTGAGAGAGAATATACAGATTATAACACTGTATAAATTACTGAGATGGCGTTCTGGAGACAATGGAAAAAAAAAAAAAAAGCCTTCTTTATTCTGTCCTGAAGATAGCAACTCTGAAAGTTTATACCTGCTGCCCAAAATTTGTACTTCTTGTAGACCTTGCATGGATAATTATTTTGCGATATTATTCATAAACCAGAAAATAGATGTAATACATACACAAATAGGAGGATTTTATACCAATGAACTGACTCAACTGTTTTTTTTTTTTGTTTTTTTTTTCTGGTTGTAGGTGAAGATGTTGAATAAATGGCAAACAAACAAAGAAGCTTTAAGTTTTGATTGGGTAACATTTCTGGGCAATAGTTGTGGGCATTAGTGAATCACAGCCCTACATAGCTGTAGCTGCACAGTGGACAGTCTTACTCCATATGCTTTTACTTAGCATCTGCAATGGCACAACATATGTCCAGGATATAATTGAGTTTTGTTGCAGGTGATATCATGCATCTCCATCCCCTCATACAGAAGATGAATGGAGGGCACCTTTCCTCTCCAGCGCTCACCTGGATCCAGGAGGGATTAGGTCCCTCTTGTCATAGGTCAAATTTCCAGGCTGGTTTCCACCAGACCTTTTCTGACATTAACCTGAGCATTGTCTCTTCCTAACCCAGTGAGTACTCACAACCACAGTGATGGGAGGTGAAGGAGCACACCCTGCATTATTGTACATGTCTGTAGAGACCTCTAGCCTAAGGAGCCTGCCTAGTGCTTCAGTAACAATGCTTTACATATAGCCACCTCCAATACCACTGGTATCCAGCATTTCTGTGTAGTGCCCCATTCTCCCAGAGAAAATTCTTGCCCATCAGACACTGATGAGACCCCTCTGGTTGTGGAGGTTTTTCACAATGGTGTGGATGAGAGAAGTGTCACATTGTGAGGCAAACTTTTGGGTAGACCTGTGCAGTGCCAGGAGTTGGACTTGATGATCCTTATGGGGTCCCTTCCAACTCAGGCTATTCAATGATTCTATGAAAGGAGGCAGATAGAGGTGTGGGCTGAGTTCTACTGTGGAACTTAAAATAATATGTGCCTAGAGGCTTTTGGAAACAACAACATTGCCCACCTCATTCTCTGTCCTCCAGGCTGGGACAAAAGTGAGAAGCAGCCACAGCTGTGTACCCTGTTGCTGTTTATCTGTCCATTTGTGTAAGTTGGACACACATGTGCAGCAGGTGGAGAACTTCATGGAGGCAAAGCAAACCCAAAGCAAGAAGCTTTCCATTTCATATGGCTGTCATGAAAACTGTGGGTTTTTGGTGGCTCTACCATGATGAAATTGCTGCATATTGTGTTCCCCACCCATCACCAGCAGGGCTGGCATGTCTCTAGGGCTGGGGCAAGTGAAGACCTCTTAGGGGAATATTGCTTACTGAAAGAGACGTTGAACTGCACTTTTTATTCCACAGGGAACCAGCTCAGAAATAGAAGTACAGAGATGATATGTATGTGGTAACCTGTTCAGCCAAGCTGAAGGGAGTTTTGTGTCAGTTGTTCAGAGGACAGAGAAATGCAAAAGCATTTCCTGCTTGGTACAAGATGAGTATGTGGAGGATCCACAGTCTGAAAGCAGGATGCTGTCCTCAGAGCACATTTGCCTCTTCAGTTCATTTCAACTGGGTTGACAAAAATTAAACCAAGTCTACTGGTCTGAGTAATTCCAGATGCACCTGTGTCTGAAACTGGTTTTGTCTGGAGGACATGTGTACTATGGCAAGAACTTCATTCATCAAGAGCCAACATTTTAGGCTTATTGAGACATCTGACAGTAAAAATAAATGCCTCAAAGGATTTGTTGCAAACTTGTCTACAAGCCTACTTTTGGATGTTCAAGTATCCTTGAGGATGGGCTGCCAGTGCCTCAGCATTTAGGCTCATTGCTGTAGAAGTGCAGAGATTAGAAATATATATATATATAATATATATATATATATATATTTGAAAATGGGAGAAAGTTATTTGATACTGACTTTTAGTTATTGTTAGCATTTTCTAATTTTGACTTTCAGAATCCCAGATGTGCATCTTTGTAAAATGTCAAATGATAAAAAATATATTGTATGTTCCACACACAGCCCTCTGTGCTGCCTAGTAAATATTTTAGTGACCCATTTAGAGCAAGCAGCTTTTGTTGAACACGGTAGGCAAATACAGAAGGAAACAGAAGCCCTGTCATCCTTGTGACGATTATACGTTCATCTCTAATCCACCCTCTCAGCCTGATAAACAAGTGTCTGTGCATGAGTTTTGAGCAGAAGGTGACCATCACCTTCTGATCTGAGTGTTTTCTTGCAAATACTTCAGTTAGCCTGTAAAGCAGGTAAGCAGTAATACTGTTTCTTTATAACTCCAGTCTTACCTTGTATTTTTTTTTTTAAGCTTTCTCCTGGGGCTTAATCAAAACAATGTGTTTCCTTTCACCTGATTTCTAATTTTAGTTATTCTTTGAGTCAGCTACTCAGTAATGAACTGCATTTCCATCTTTTGTAAGTTTTAGTGGTGCTTCCCTTTCTATTTTCTTACTGCATGCTTGATGAAGCAAACTCTCCGGTGTGCCTAGCTCATAGTTGTTTATTCCAGGTAATTTACAGGGAGAAAAAATCATCCCAAACAAGAAATTCCAAATAAAGTAATAGCTGTTGCTCCTACCCTTGCATCTCTTTATGACTGCTGTCTTATCACCTCAGAATCAGGTATGTTAGGAACCTTCTGTATAAATGTACTTTGGCTGTGGTTTCCTGTTGATCCCATTTTCCTGAGGAAACTTTCGAATGAACAGTGTACCTTCATTTTGCTTGTGTTCTCAGCTATGGGTGCAAGAGGTTTCCTTTTATATCAAATGGATGCATGGTAGAACGGTTTCTCAAGTGAAGGTTTTCCTTTCTTTTTACATTTAGAAGTATATGTTAATGAATTCAGGACAATGTTTTATTTTATAACAATCTAGGCTTGTCCACACACATTTGACAGGATGGGTTAGCTTAAAGCCCATTTTCTCAGTGCTGGTAACAATTTCCGTATCCAGCTAGCTCTCCATCCCTTCCCCATGGAAGGACTTGACTCCTCTGCCATGCCACTGATTCTGGGTCTTTTTCCCACAGCTCTCCTACTTGCTGCTATGTCCACACCACTGGAGGATGCTATGAACACCTTGATCAGGATTTTTTACCACTACTCTGGCAAAGAAGGAGACAGATACAAGCTCAGTAAAGCAGAACTCAAGGAACTCCTCACCAGTGAGCTCACTGACTTCCTTTCAGTAAGATGCAGCTCCTGAGTCTCTTGAGTGTCTGTTTCACCGGTGAGATAAGCAGCTATCAAAGTGTTCAGGAATAGCATCTCCTTACACAGCAAACATCCTGCCATAGCCTCTCAGATGACAACTGTCTTTGCAGAGCTGGAGAGAAGGAGATGAGATCAAATTTCACATTTGAAAAGTGTGTTTTCAGAGAGTGGTGTGGGCCCCCAGTTCTCAGCCATGTGCCACAAGACAGGCACTTTGTGCCTCGCTTGCTGTGCTTTTGGACAGAAGAGCCAACAGCAGCTAAAACTAGTAACTAACTAGTAACAAAGCCTGGATCAGGCTTTATTTATCTGTTTGTTAGTTTTAGTAATAGAGCAGAAATAAATCATTCAAAGATTCAAATTCAGTGACCAGCTCTCAGGAAATGACAAGGTAGTTTGCATACCATGTGGCATGGGACACCCCTCTGCCTCCCTAGGGCCAGCTGTCCTGGCCATGTCCCCTCCCAGCTCCTTGTGCACCCCCAGCCTCCTCGCTGGCAGGGCAGCATGAGGAGCTGAAACATCCTTGTTGTGTGAGCACTGCTCGCAACAACTAAAACATTTGTGTGTTATCAACACTCTCTTCATCAAAAATCCCAACTACAGCATTGTGTGAGTCTCTATGAAAAAAATCAACTCTGTCCCAGCCAAAGCTATGACACCATGGTCATGCAATAGGTGAGATCCAAGGTCCATTATATTCTTGGAGGCCTAACTAAATCATACGCAGCTGTTGCACAGGTTTATGGGAAACCAGACACACTAGAGCTGCTTATCTGTCCCAGAGTGTTACTAAGAAAACCTTTCAGGGATAAGTATTTTGATACAAATATCTCTTTACATGTTTGTTTTGTTCTTTGCTACACAGCATTGACACTTCATGGAACAATGACCTGATCCATAATAGTTTTTCTGTATCCTCTAAATTGTAAGGATTGTTGTGGACCCTGTCACCATCAGTAGGATTTTTTTACACATTGTATCAATTTCCTTGAATTGGATTTTCTTTTAATCTTAGTTATTGATTTATTTTCATGAGATTGACTGTCCTTACTCCCACTGAATAGGATGTCTTGTTTGTTAACTAGAGACATTCTGAAAGTGATTAATGGAGGTATAATATGACCACTTATAAAACAGTCTCTTGAAAATTGAAGTACTATTTGTTAAGGATGATACAGGGAAATTTCATTTTTTAAAAAATTTATTTATTGCACATTACAGATCAGACTTGTGCTCAGCAGCTCCTAAAACCTGCTTGATTCATTTCAGTGCCCATTAGTACCTGTATTCCTTCTACGAGCTGCACTGTTCCGTTTCTGTAGCTGCGTACCTTTGGGACTCCAGACCTATGTTTTTAATGTTATGACTCATGGTATATTAGTATTTGGGTGCATACTTCACTCACCCTTTTATTTAATAGCATCTGGGCTTGTGTCATACTGGTGGGTTGCACCGTCGGGTGCGTTGTAATTATGCATTCAAGATCTGCCCAGCTAAGACACTTTTTTTCTCTTTAGGGCCAAAATGATCCCCTGCTGGTCGATAAGATTATGAAAGATCTGGACTCCAATAAAGACAATGAAGTGGATTTTAATGAATTTATGACTCTGGTTGCAGCTCTGACTGTGGCATGTAATGATTTCTTTGAAGAACAACTAAAGGAAGAAGGATTTTAAAAATGCTCAATACAATCAATCTCTTCACCACAAATGCAATGAAGTATGTCGAGTTAGCTAGTGCTTAGCAGCATTTAGTGAATGCAAACCACCATCAGTCAAACTGCTACTGCAATAAGACACTTATAGACCAGATCAGCAACTGGTGTAAGCTGGACCAAAGGCAGCTTAAACTACTTGAGATCTGGCTTTTAGTATTCTCAGTCTTTGCACTGCAGGTGTCTGTAACACACATTGATCAGTTTCCCAGGTCCTGGGCTTGGGGTGGCAGAACACTTGGCAGGAGTTGACTTCAATTTTGTAAGTGTCAGTAGAGTGGGAAGTAAAAGGAACATGAATGTTGCTTACATACTTTCTGAATTGGAAAATTTGGAATGAGACATAAAACTTGCAATTTAGTTTTCAGTCATTCTGTAACAAACGTGTTTCTGCAGGTCACAGAAAACTTTGTTTTTTGATCAGCTCTGCCTTTGTTTTTTGATCAGCTCTGCCTTTTTTAGTTGCAGCTCCATATGTCCCTGCACTCTCGTATTTTAGATATGGTCACAGCTGCCTGCTGCGTCCTGAGCAGATGGTGTTGCTTGCTGTGATTATGGGTTCATTTCCCCCAATCTCCCCATCTTCCATTTTGTTGTGTTGGCATTACTGCATCCCAGTGGTCCACCTCTTTGTTTGGCATAAATGAATTTATTCATATGGTAAATTATTCAGATACACAGAGGTTTTAGTCAGCAAGCTGCTCTGAGGGCTGATGGAAGAACTGGGTCTTTAGGGGAAATGTAAATGCCTGCTGCTTCCACTATTCTGGCCCTCCTCTTCCCTTAAGAGGAGGGCTTTTAGAGGACTACTTGTGGAGGATTTCATGATGGGATCCTGGAGTACAGCTTCATCATGTGAGTCATCTGATGGAACAATAATTTCTTCTTGTGCTGATCCAACTCCCTACATGGATGTGGTGCAAAAGGGGCGGTGGGACCCCACAGCCAGACATGGAGAGAGAAATGTTTCAGTGTTAACCCATCCTTGGACTGAAATAAGTGTATATCTAGATTCATGTTTAAACATACTTCCAAACCCCCACAAATCCTTAGTGACAGCATGTTGCAGCTTTTTTCTTGCATGGAGTGCTTTCATTGTTTATTTTTTTTTTTTTGGTAACTTCAAACTGTAATAAAAGTTGTCTGAATTAAGTGAAGATTTTCGGTTTGTGTAAGAGGTCAAAAAACGAACCACCTTCAATGAAGATGTACCAACTTGCTGTCCAACTTGCTGTTGAACAGAACCCCCAGATCCCTTTCTGCTCTCCAGCCTCTCAGCCCCCAGATGATGTTATCCTGGAAAAAAAAAAAAGGAAAAAAAAAAAAAAGAGTTTGGGGTGGTGGTAAAGGCTCTTCAACGTGACAGTAGCAGAAGCCATATAGCATTCACAGAATCACAGAAGGTCTTGTACAGGAGCATGGCAAAAAGTATTAAACTGACAACAATTTGTCGCCTGTGATGTCATGCACTTTAACATCATTGCAGTTCTTGGATGAGGGTGGCAGCAGGACCAGCCAGAAAGTGCAAGACTTCTTTCAAGGTCCTGCAGACTGTTTCTGATCTCCCAGAGTTTCCCCTTCTTGGGTGGAATGGAGAGGAGCACATTCTAAACCTTCACCCCAAAGCTACAAGGACTCAGGTTCTCTCAGCGAGGACTGGTTTGTCCATTACAACTTTCAAGTAAAAACCTTTCTGGTAACAAGCTTCAGTTAGTCCATACCCCCCCTGAGTGTCTAGGGTCCCATCCTTGGTGGGATCCTAGACACTCAGCAGCTTGTGTGTTGAGCATAGCTGTGGAAAGTCACAACTGGGGTCAGACAGCGAGAGATGCTGCCCTGCTGAAGAGGGTCTGTGGAGCCATCTCATCAGTGGAACTGTCTGCAGACTGAGCGCCGCCTAATTCCTCTGTAGAGGGAGCTTGCTTGCATAAGAACCAGAGGAGAATGACTCACATGATTTTTATTCCAACAAAAGTTTTATAAAACTTAATAAATGACTGAAAATGAAGAAAATGCTACAAAGCACATTCAAAAGCTAGAAAACAAAAAACCCTGGCACAACCTGGGGTCTTGGGGCAAGGCACTTGCCATTCCAACCCTTAGCTAACTGTGGGCTGACCCACTGCACCAGGTCATTCCTCAGCCATTCTGCTCCTGCCAGTGACAACCACTGCTGCATTTGCAGATACCACTTCCAGGAGAAAAAAAAAAGCTGTGAGCAATCCTCTTTTCTGTAAGCAAACTTCAGGATGGAGAACAGCATTGTAGCCACTCTCGCTGGCTGTGCTGGAGGGTGCTTGTGTGACCAACCTCACTACAGACATTTTGTCCTGCAGACATAACTTTGATTTAGCTGCTCTTAAAAGTAAAGCTATCTTCTTTAAACATGAAGCTGTTACTTTTTTTTTCTCATTGTTTACTGGCACTTTTCTTGCTGACTTCAAATTTTCCTGTAGTTCATGAATCCATAAAACTTTAAAGTTTTACACGAAAAGGAAGCTTGTTGTGTGGGTTCCTCCAAAGCCTTTCAGCTTTAGGAAAGATGTCTAATTATGAGCATTTTTTCATTTGTGTTACCAGACTGTCTGAAAAATCAATAGAAAAGTGAACACTGCAAAATGGCCTAATATTTTCAAGTTACATTAAAGACCAATAAAAATCCAGTGATGCCAGACAAGATCTTTTCTAGCTATTGTGAAATTGTTTTCCCTGACATCTAAAAAGCAGATTTTGAGAAGATAAATGGCATTATCTTGAAAGCCTCAGCCTTTGCCTTTTGCTTTTATTTCAGTTCAAAGGATACTTGATGTGGCAGTGCAACTTGATACACAAAGCTTCATGCACTATTGGTAAATACATTTATAACCTCTTCAGATTTGGTGTCCAACTGCTGATCTCAAAACACTGCATGTGATACCACCAGTGCTGTGAAAGGGAGCCGTCCCTCCAACCTCTGACTTACTGTCCATGTCAACTGGAAGGCAACATTTCTTTTGCTCTACAGCACTGTAGGCGGTGTCAAGCCCTGTGGAAAAATCATCATCCTACAACAACAGTTCCTGCTCTTAAAGGTGAGAAACAAAGTGGCCTGAGGTTGTGGGAAGGGAGAATGCCATGCACACCTATTTGGTCTGGGAAATCTGGATAGGACTACCTTTCAAATCCTGGTGCATAACTCATACTTGGCATCCCTATACATAGGCTGGCAATCTCCCCGTGCTGTCAGTACAGTGCCTGCTCTTGTGAGATGTGCACTTTCCCCTTGGCAGAGCGGCTATTTCCTCCTGGGGCAAAGGCTCACAGGTCTCCCCTAGTGCAGCAAGCACTCCCATGGGTGTACAGTCACAGCAATGTGCTGGGTCTATGCAGTGTGCATGGTAGGGACTGTATCATCTCAAACCCAGTACACGTATCTCGGTGAAGCATGGCTTCATGGTATCCCACGCAGTTGGGGAGTTAACATTCCCATGCATACAGGCCAGAGGAAGATGGGGCAGAGCTCTCCTATGGCAATGCAGGTCCACACCAATTTACTCAGCAGTCCAAGTCCGAGCCCCTTCCCACTACGAGCATTGCAGGCTGTGCTGCAGTGTAAAGCAGAGAGTGGCCAGGAGGGAAACTCTTGGCCACGACCCAGAACCCACAGTCCCAGGCTGGCACCATGCAGAAAGAGTTCAGTTCCTCTAAGATTTCCACCCAGATAAGCTGGTTAAAAGGTCAAAGACAGGACTTGCCCCTTAAATCAGATTAATCTATATAAAGGTTTTTGACTGGCAGGAAGATTTCTTAGACTGTGATGTGATGTCATGTGCATGTCTAATAACGGGTTTGATTGACAGGCTAACAATTAATAGATGTGTCTTTAGGGATAATTAAGTCTGTTGAATGGCACTGTATTATTTAAAGAAAAAAAAAGGGGGGTCACATTTTCAATTTTATCTTTCTTCTTCCACATGATACTGCATGAGAGAAGATTTTTTGTTTATGATCTAGCGATCTTGTTTTTCTAAGCAAGGACATTTTCATCCATGTCCTTTCCTCAGAGCTGGGCTACATGCCCTTGGGTAACCATCAGACAGAGCAGATGAGCAAAGTTCTCCAGATACATTAAAAAATAAAAAAGTCTTTTTAAATACCAAATCCCAGCCACCTGCAATCAGTTGTGTAAGAGGGGGGCTACTCCCAAGGAAGGGAACTGCAGCTGCATCCACTTATTTTGCCCTAGCAAGTAGATTCTCAGCTGATATAAAACAACAAAGCCTATTGCACTTAGTGGCATAATTTTGCAACAGCTGAGGACATGTGCTTATGACTTTAAATTAGCCGTCAATGGAAAGTTGTGCTTCTGTTAGCTGGTTGGCTAAATAAGGACATATCTGTAAAATTGCAAATGTTGCAACAAGGCAGCTGAGAGGAAAACAGGAGAAGCTGTTGCTCAGAGTACAGGTATTTGTAGGACAAATCAGTGGGAGATGTTCCTGTGGTTTGTCTGTTTTAAATAATAAGCAGTCCTCTCAGGTCTTGGTTGACTTTGTGTGTTGTGGAGCAAACAGTCCTGGTATGGGTACCAAATATCTCTGCCTATGGAGTCTCCCCTAAAGCTCCATGTATTGGGATGACTCTACATCCACATCTGTTGCATGAACCCAGAAAAGCACATGGACAGGAAAAACCTCTGGGTAGAACAAGTTGTGAGGAGCTGAAGGGCAAGTGAACCACCTGGAGCGTTAGATAAGGTTGTGTTTTGTGAGCTGAAAAATGTTAGGAAACTGAGCACACTACAAAAACTGCATCCTCCCCAGCTCTGGCCCTGGATATTGAGTGGCAGTGGCAGATAGGTCCACATGGTTAAGCAAAGGGTAATTGGAGGAGATGCAGGTCTGGAGAGCTCTGTCCTGTTAAACTGTGAATGTCTTGACTAGGAGAAACCAAAGCTTTTTTGTCTTTGCATCAATGACCTATTCTACAGTTGTCTCTCAAGGAAAATTTTTGTCATTTTTTGTTGCCCCAGGAAACAAATTAAGTGAAATGAGAAGTTGAAAGCTGAGTTTGATTTCTCGCTGCAATGAAAAAACATGTTGGCAGACCTGAGGTAAAAGATGGTCTGTGAAATTCCTATCAAAGTCTCAGCTGTCTCTAGGCTTCAGGAGGGGGAAGAATGCCAGGTGATCTCAAAGTCCTTCAATGTTTGTTTTTTTCATTGACACGAAACACTGCAGTACTTCTGTCTAGAAGTGGAGGAATTACATGCATGTGAAAAAGGGCTAAGTGGTAGGAGCAGCTGAGAGGATAAATACATCAATATGCTGGGTGTGCTGGCATCTCTTATCTGACTCATATTGACTAGTTGAACTGTGTTACACTCCACAGTATTTCTGAAATGGCCCATTATTGTAATACCTAACACTGTTGGAGACGATCATGTTGAATCACAGCTCTTTCCCCGGATGAGTGAGAATCAATCAAGGAGACAGTCACTTCAGATGAGAAGTACTTGTCCTTGGGTAGGAAAAATATCTCATGATATCACTTTTTGAAGGGGGGCTCTGACGGAGAGGAAGTTTATTCTTCACAGTGACCCAGTTCTAACAAATTTAGGAATGTGGCATGTGTAAGTAGTAAGATATTTCAATATATCCAAAAATTATATTTTGTATACTAAGGTGACCTCGGCATTGAAAATAAAATGACAAATGTTCTGGTAACTCAAATCTGGGAGAGGAGATGAAGCAGTGGCTGCAACACCCTGTGTCCTCTGCAGGTCTGGCGCATGATCTGATGTTTGCCTCCGAGCAAAGTGCAACCCCAGTAATTGTACCACATTCTGGGAAGGAAACCGCTCTTCTCCAAGGATGCTGGGACTGGCCAGGGCAGCCACTGCTTTAGGTGAAGACTGACACAACCCAGTGCTGATCTGTTGGGATGTAGACATGGAGAGAAGAAGGACATAGATACGGAACGTCTACCAGATCTCTCGTGTTGGAGCCACACTGCATCTGTGTGCATGTGTCTAGTTCTAAGATCTTCCTGTCCCAGCACTTCAGAGGTGACATCCCAGGTGGGCAAATGTCCTGCGCCTCTCCTAATACCAGAGCCATGGCGTATGCCTTTGCCCATCGCCCCCTCCTGCAGCTCTTTTTTTCTTCCTGGGAGAACACTTTTGTCTGCTCCCACTTCTTGGCCCCAACTGCTTTGTGTAGATGCTGCGTTGAGTCACAGGCAGAGCTTGTAGTGATCATCGCCCTCAGGGTAATCTCAGTGTCTGAATATAATGTTTGCTTGATTATTTGTAACCCGCTAAACTGCGAGCTTCACAATTCTTGTTCTTATTCAATGCCATAAATAGTGTTAAAGCAACACTTATCATCAAGCCTGCACAATGCTGATAGTCTTTCTGTTCACCAATCCACATGCATTTGTCATTTCTCTAAGCTACTCAACATAACAAATCACACATCTCTTGTGTTAAACTGCCCAGAGTTAACAAGCTACATTTACTTCACCTTACAGAAAGTTCAGCTCTATTTAAGGCCAACTTATTCATATGCACACAAGTAACAGAAGTGTCATTACAGAAGGATACACTGAAAGGCTTGGAAGAGGTGGTAGATCTTGCTCTACCAGCACAAAGAGCTGCGGACAGCAGGCAGTAACAGAAGTCAGTGACAGAAATGACCATTGACTGAAAGGGGAGGAGTGCTGGGTTCAGGATGGGTCAAATGATACTTGGAGAATTGCCTGACCCCAAAACCACAGGTAAAGTAAAGGTACAAAATGTGATCTCAAACTCTGCACTTTTGGTGTTTGAGTATGCCCTCTTTCAGTTGTCATTGTGACTATGATTGGGTTTGTGTAAGAGAAGCATATCAAAACGTTGATAGGGAAAATTAATTACTTGAATCATGTTGAGGTGTACCTTTCCTGTTGTATGACAACAGCCTGGCTAATTAAACTGTTTTTTTTTGTTGTTTTTTTGTTTTTTTTTTTTTTTCTTCCAGTAGTTACACTGGTGCATTTTGTGGAATGGATGCTTACCCACTAATAACTGCTGTGGCAACAAAGAAACTCACATCTCATGCCACAGGTGGTCCCCAGATGTAGTCATGATCACGTAGTCATGATCATGACAGTACCAAGGGTTCTGGCAGTCACAGTTTGGGTCCTCCAAATGACAGGGGGTTTTGAGAGGTTAATTAGCTCTCCATTGATTTTCTGTGCTATAGGTTGCTCCCTGGCCATGACCTGGGCAGGGCAGTGACCCATTGCCATGGGGTGTGGTGGTCAGTATGTGTGCTGGATACACAGTGAGATTTGGCACCATGTCTTGACAATTAACTGACCCTTATCAGCCATGAAAACATGTAGCATGGCATAACCTGTTAATGGAGAGGGGACCTGATGGTTAGCGATGGAATGTGGCTGCAAAGTCTCACTCCTCTTCTTCCTCCTTCTTCTCCCCAGCCACCTGCACAAGGGAGGAGGCGATAACATGCTGAGGAGCCTGGGGCAATGGAGATGTATGGGAATACAAAAACTTCCCCACTACCCCTCACAATCGATGTGAAGTGTTCAGAAATGATCTGTGAGCATTGAGGGGGGATTCAGGGACTTCAGTGTTTCCTATGGTGACTTATAGGATAAGGGAAATGGACTAGAGGCAGGAGCTTCCTCAGGCAGTTGGACTAGATGATCTTCGAGGATCCCTTCCAAATGAGCTATTCTGTTCTATCATTCCCTTCTATTCTAAACTTTTGGCACTAGTTTCACAATCCCTCAGGCTTTGAAGCAATGTTCTGTGTAAGTCTATATTAAGGACATAGTTTCCTAATGACCCCTGCAGCTGTGATTTTTCATGCAGCCTCACCTTTGTTTCCTTTTCCATGCCATTTTTTTCAGAGCAGTAACTGATAGTTAGCACAGAATTTAGTAATCATGGGACTGAAAACTTGACCCTCACAGTAGTATTTATGACATTTTAGAGCCTCTAGATTTCTTTGCCTCTTTATTATGGAGTAGTTAATCCCACATTTCAGGAATAATACACTGAAGGGATTGCAGCCAGTTTTAATGGCATACCTCTGTAATAAAATGCAAGTGGTGTGCAGCAATCCCGTCTTCAAAGACACAGACACCAGTGTGGGACCTGCTGCCACATGAGAAACAGCAACAGCTAGATAGTGTTACATTTCCCGGACACCGCAGGAAAAAGAAAAGCTAGTTCCTTACTTAATTCTGAGATAAAGCAGGGATAAGCATAAGGGAAATAGATGTAACTCAGCACAGTGTTTAGCAGCTGACACAGCAGGAAGGTTAAACCACAGCCAGAGGTTCTGCACATGCATCGCTCCGCATCATGTCTCCAGCCGGGCTAAGCATGCATGAGAAATCACCATGAGCAGCTGAGGATGGAGTGCCTGAGGCAGAAATCCTCCTTACCCATGCCATTGGTGGTGAAGCACCACAGGCGTGCTGCTGTTCTCAGTAGGCAGAGGATTTGCCTGGTGTGGACAAACAGGGGAGTCCCTGTGGGACATGCAGTAGTCTGTCACTGGGATGTTCCCTGTGGCGTGAAAGAGCCAGGGCTTGCATGGGGATGTGGCTATACAGGAAAACTAAAATTGTCCAAGGTTCTGGTGTTAGAGGGAGGTTTGATCTGCTCTGGCACTTGTGCCAGGAGTCAGGCTGCAGTCCAGGGGAATTAACAAATACAGGGTTCAAAATATAGCCCATATGAGAAGACTGAGGTTTTCAACAGGTATATCACAGGAAATCCACGAGCTGTGGTTTGCGTGGAATCAGAAAGCTCCAGGGTTCACTTGGGCATAGGGGGAGATTAGCTGCAGGGGAAATTTCCACTCTAAGGGGAGGGAATGGTGGCCACAGCCTGTGCTATGGTTGTGAAGAAGCTTGCATGCAAATATAATGGTCTTTCACAGGAATTCAAGCATGGAAGAGTGTTGTTTAAGGGGGCTGGGGGTTCAAAAGAGCCTTTTGGAGACCAGGAGTCCTGTGTGGTTCATAGCTCCCAGTCATCAGCAAGGCAGCCCTAAGGAGTGCCTGTAGCTGGAGCACTTTCTGCAAAGCTCAGTTCCAAGAGCATCGTACATAGCCTCACTGTACCAACCACTTTACCACAAAGGAGAGGAAAACACAATTACTGACTGCATTATAGCACAGAGCATCACTTGATCTCCACAGGGGAGAGTAAACAGGGCTTCTTTCACTACTCTCTATTCAGCTGTATTTTCTCCACCTCTCACCACAGCTGCAATCTGTCTCCTCTGAAAAAACAGCTGACAAGACACCTACAAGCTCCCAGCACTGTGTGGGGGAATTTTCAGCATGGGACAGGCAGCTGTGGGCATCCAAACCCACCCACAGACCCCAGCTCCAGCAGTAGAAGGCTCTGCAGGGTCTGAGGTGCCACCATGGCGTAGGGTAGGCGACGTCCTGCTTCTGCCAGGCAGGAGATAGTCGCTCCCAAGGCTGCATTATGGCCACAGAGGTTGCTGGTGGAGTGGAGGTGTCACAGCATGAGATTATCTGGTCTACAGCAGGGTTGGACTGGGAATGTGTTTTTTTGTGTTATGTAATCTGATGTTAACAAAACAAAATTGTCCTATTAAGTGTTACTGTGACTCAACCCAATTAAAAAAAAAAAAAAAAAAAAAAAAAAAAAAAAAAAAGGCACTCTTTTGCCCACGGGTTTGTATCACATTTAAGGTGTTTTTCCCTTCCAAGTGCCCTAGGGATATTTTGAACCCTGTTTAAACTGCTGATTTTTCTTAGCTTTGTTAGGTGTAACCACATCTGACAAGTTCAGCCTCATCCTTAAGCACACGCAGAGCTGGAGCAAGGTCTGTACAGGCAAGGGGAAGCTCCAATGGTGGAGGGACAACTCAGGGTGTGGGGTGGGCTGGATGACCTCCAGAGGTCCCTTCTGCGACTGTGGCAGTCCTCACAGCCACAGTCCTGTGGCAGGGAATCACCTCAGGTGCTGGGTGGCTTTGTGAGGAGACTGGGCAGGATGTCACCGTGCCTCACCAACTGCTGCTGAGCACAGAGCTGATATGCAAAGCAAGAGGTGGCATGGAGGAAATAGCAAGTTGCATGAGTGTCCCTATTAACAGCGAGTTCCCCTTCCACAGCAATAGGCATCTGAGTTTAGCTTTTGCAATAATGCCATGCAGAATATTTGCAATGCTTAGAGCAGACTCCTGTGGGTGCTGTGTCAGAACCACGAACCCTTTGTAGGCCTGAGGTGGCTCCTCGCCTTTCTCCACCACCCTGAGGATTGGAGAAGTACAGTCCTCAGACCTTCTGGTGCCAGCAGCTTGCTGTCCTATGGCCCCAGGGTTGCCTGCTCATCTGGGCACCCCACCAGATAACGCTGTGCTAGACCAGACCTCAGCTATTCACTGGGAAGGGTTTAAAACATTGGTGTTTCTCTTGGTGTATTTTGTCAGAGCAGATCAGATCACAGGTGGTTTAATAGAGAGGTTTTACTGCAGTGTCATGTGTCCTTCACTCCTTTTTGCAGATGAATTCAAGCAAATCTTCAGTAACTGGTGAAATTCTCAGACAACTGAGCACTCTCCCTCATTTAGTGAGGGCATCCAAGGAGGACGCAGTCGCTGAGGGCTGGGCCAGGGGCCGGCAGGGTAAGTGCAGGCGCCCCAACCAGAACGGGGGCTGGGGGCTGCCAAGGGTTGGGAATAGGGGGAGCAGGATTCTTTCTGAGGCTGAAGTAGATCTCCAGATACCACTTCTGGGCACTTTGGTAAAATCTCTGTTGTTTCCCAAACAAGCAGCAAGCTGCCTGCTATGCTGTGATCCTGACTTTCTTCTTCTCTTCAGAAAGCAAGTGTGTGATCAGAGAAGCACAAGAGACTCTTCTGCAGCCCCTTTGGGTCATGCAGGTTCATGGTAGTCTCTGGGGCACCTCACACCACCCCGAGCAACCTCCCAGCCATCCTCTCACGGGCTGTGGCTAAGCCCTGCAGCTTTCCTCCACAACTTCAGTCTCCAAAGAACTCCAGAGGATTTAAATTCTGAGCTCCCGTAGCGCTTCTGATGATGCTTGCCTAAAATCACAGTTAACAATTCAAGGCAAGTACATGAAGATGAATTAATTCAGTCTTGGTTCATTCAGCAATTAACCACACACTTCCCTGAAGCAGTTTTAGCAACCTTTGAGTACAACTTAGTGTCAGAAGTTCAAAAACATTTTCTGTTTCCTTGGTATTCTTTATGCTATTGAAAATCATGTAGATACGGCAAACTCAGAGACGTGCTATGCAGATATTGAGGAATATTATAGTTTAAAGTGAACTCCAAACATAAGAATTATAGCATAAAAAAGTCAGAGTGTATAGACAGAATAAGATTTTCTTTGCTATTATTATTTGACCATCAAATGGTGTGAAACAGCTGGCGAATGTTTCTGTCTACCACCCTTAAGAATGAAATCAGGAGTAGCAAAGTTAAAGCTCTGCAAGTTTGGATCATATATTTTTTTAAGTTTTACTGAACCAGAATGAGATTTTGACAGAAAATTATAGCTCAGAAGATGTTATCAAGATGGCTGAGATGGGCAAAGTATATTTATTGTATGCACATCATCAGTGGATCACTCAGGGTCAGAGGAAAATTAGACTACACCATAGAACTAGTCGGTGAGTTCGTGATTTTCAGTACTCTGCAGAGTTACAAATTTTCATCTCCAGGTTCATCCTTTGAAGGTATTTCTCAGGTTTCCCCTGAGGATCAGGGATGAGGAACAGCTGTATCAGCAGTTCTATGGGAAATACTCCCTTAGGAGCCCCAAGTTTTCCTAATTTCAGTGTGAAAGCTGTGTCTGCTGCAGAGGACTGTCTCATTGTCCCGCGTACTTGCTGCACACCCCTTTGTGCCCCCACCACAGGCACACGACCAGGAGGTCAGTGTTGGTGCTGCACGCTGCGGAGCAGCAGGAGGAGCCCTGCAGGTCTGAAATGCCCTGAGACCGGAGAGGAGGAGGAGGAGGGAGGGATGCTCTTTGATTCTCACTTTGCTTTTGAGTAACTGGAAATCACCATAGGGAGAAAGCTCCCTGGCAGTGCGGGAACACGCTCTCCTCCTGGGAGCTTTTCAGCTCCACCAGACAGAGAAGTAGAAAAGACATCTGCCAGAAAGGGGAGCGCTGTTGGCTGGGGAATCTGTGGCTGTGATTTGGACCCTCGTCATGCCCACGTACTGTGTCACTGCGAGAGGAATTCAGTTACCATGGGTTACCCTATCAGTACGGGGACCAAGTGCCTCCCCTCCCAACAGCTCTATAAAAAGAGTCGCTGGAAGATGCCCTGGATGCTCCTGCCTCCCAGCACAGAGCAGCAGGCACTCAGTGTAGGCAGAGAGGGGTGCCAGCATGCCGTCTGCCTTCCAGCTTCAATGCCACCTCGTCCTCATCTTCCTAGCAGCCTACAAGGGGGACACCAGATACCTAGAGGTGAGCAACGGGGCTGATGGCTAATGCGCTTCGATGTGCTTTTCTGCTCTCTTCTAACTTTATACCCAGCTCCTGAGAATTGGGTTTTGACTCTCTTTTCCTATTCCTATTCCCCCTGCACCTGACCACAGGTGTGACATTAATACAACAGCTCCCCTGCATTTTCATTTATTTTCCTTTTCTCAAACTTACACTTTTTGCTCAGTAATTGAGACACTCACTGTGTGCTGAGCTGAGCTAACCTCTCAGGTGCCAGGTTTGCTCCCCCACTACAGCAGCCTGGCAGCTTTCTGACTAATCTCTTGCACAGCTGCACCCTTCCTGGAGAAGGAATTTAATCGGCCAGCACCTATTCTATAGAAGTGCAGGGAGGGGGCTGCTTTTTGCTTTGCCCCAGCCTCTTCTTGCCCTGTATCCCTGCCAGGTGAGGGATGCTGGTGAAGATGAGCCCTTCCTACTCCTCAGTGAAGATCTGAAGCGAGAGCTGTCTGCAGGACAGATCTACCGGCGGTCGCTCCGTGAGTTTCTTCACAGCTCTGCTGGGTCCCTCTGAGGAGTGGGAGGCTCCTGGGGGGGTGAGCTCAGGGTAATTTGGGAGTGACAGAGCTGCAGGTGCATTTCACAAGGCAGAGGGGAGAAGGGCAGAGTTTTAAAACCTCCACGAGCTGTGGCTGAGACAGAGAGCTCAAAGAGGGGCTCTAAGGGAGGCTGGGGGTCAGAGCTGGGTTTCCACTGATGGGAGGAGGTTAGGGGTTATCTACCTGCAGTCATGGGCAGGGTCTGTCTCCAGGGGAAGTGGTGGATGGAAAAGCTGTGATGAGGGAGAAATATGAAGGAACTTAGCCTTTGTACACTTTTGTGTACAACTGCAGATGCAGTTTTCAGTTCAGAGATGCTGTGATGTGTCATTTTCCCCAACCACACCTGCGAGCATCCCCCATTGCTCAGCCATCTCCCTCTCCTCCCCACTGACTGGGTTTCAGTATGGGGTCTCTCCTTGCTCTCCCCTTCCCTGTGCAGTGGAAGTGGGCACTGGGTCTCCCTCCTGAGCAGGCAGAGGCAGCAGCTCCCGGCTCTGTCCCTGCAGGCTGCATCGACATGCTGAGTATAGAGGGGCAGTTCACCTTCACCGCAGAGCAGCCCCAGCTGCACTGCGCAACCTTCTTCATCGGCGAGCCCGAGGAGCTCATCATGATAGACTACGACTTCGTAAACATCGACTGCCAAGGAGGCGATTTCCTGAAGGTAAAGAGTTGGCAGCTCCTGCTGCTTGTCCCTGTCCCTGCTCTGGTGTGTGAGATGCTGGTTGTGTGTGGAAGGGCACGCGAATGTGTGTGTGTGCATACAGAACAGCCTTTTACAAAGCGTCTGTCTCTGGGACTGATGTTCCTCCTCCCTGAGGTGCTTTGGTGGCATCCCCACCACCACCACCCCTGTAAAGAAAAATCCTTCACAGGCTGGGGATCTGTCTCCAAATTGCAGCATGGTCTCTTCCAAACTTTTCCAGGAGCACCTCCACTGAGTGTCTGCGGCTGGCAGACTGACCGAAAAGCTTGGTCATTGCCAGCCGAGGCTCTCAGCCCCATTCAAAGGGTTTTCTTGTTTCCTCTGTGACACCATGAATCACGTGAGGAGGTAATGACAGAGCCCTCTGAAATGCTGTTACTGTGTGAGGACCTCCACTCACTGCATTAATCGTTAATGCGTGCATTGTTGCAGGAGAGACTATCAAATGGCCCTGCTAGAGCTTTTCAGGACATGTGCTCCAAACAGGGAGAGGTCCATGATGCAGAGCCATTTATAGTCCAGAAATGAAAAATTTACTAGGGTGCTTTGGTGGCAGACAGATGTGTGACCGAGACCTGAATTTGGTTTTGGTGGTGAGGGGAGGTTTGAAGGCACCTGCCTTCCTTTGCCTCTTGCTCTGCCCTTTGTACACAGCACAGAACCCCTCCTCAATAGCTGCAAGCTGAGCTGCAGGGGGAAGGAGGAGGAAAACTGCCCTTTAGCCTTGTCCTTGTCCTTCCCCTGGGGAGTCTTGTCCCTCCATCCCTTGGTTGGGGTCTCTCCAAATGTTGCTAAAAGATTATTTCAGTTTCTTGTGGCTCCAAGGACTTTCTTCCTAGACTCATAGATTCTTGTGAAAGCTAGAAAAATGCCAGGCAACCTTCAAAACTTTATGGTTTCCTTCCTTTAATTATGGTGTCCCCAGTTTCTTCATCATGCTACTGTATTTATAGAGTATATTTTCCCTGGTGTGATTTGAGCAGCCGCTTCTCATGAGTTCAGAAAATTTGCAGTTCTAGCAAATCTGGAGACCAGTTCTGCAGGTCTTCCACCAAAACATCCCACACATGCTCATATCAGGATTACTCACCACAGCAGCGGCAGGATCTGGTCCTCAGATTTTCAAAGCATGATCAGAGCACAAAAGGAGTTATCAGGTGAGAGTAGGCAGGAGGGAACTGGAAGTGCAAGGAAGGGAAGGTGACTGCACCACTGTGCTAGGGTTAACATAGATTTCCATTTCTGACTCATTTCTCACAGGTATCCCTGAACATGGTGAGGGCAAATTTGTTGCTATTTTTGTTGTGAATGAAAGATTTGTAGAGGTTGCTGCTTGAGCTCTAGCCCAGTAGGCAGCATTTGTTGTGCTTTCTAGTGATTACAGTGAGTTGAAAGAAAAGACACGGGTGAGAGCAATCCCCCTGCTGATAATTCCTCCCCAAAGATTTATCGTGCTTTTCTTTTGGACTGAAACACAGATGCTCTAGGGAGCTCTGGGCATGTTGAAGGCAAGCTGCAAAACATAGATGGTGGAAAATTACCAGCAGGTCAGTGGACTTCATGTCCATAGCTCAAGAGTGAGACTTTTGTTTGATGTGGCTTTCACATTAAAAACTAGTTTTAGTAGCAATTGAACTGCAATACTAATAAATCAAAAAACTGATGTGAATTTGATGGTGCTGGAACAAAGAGAGCTGTTTCCTTCAAAAACAAGTCACCAAATTGTCACCTGAAGGAAATAAAAACTTTAAAATTCATATCCATCTCATTCCTAAATATTGATTGAAGCTTGAATTATTAGTAAAATGTTAGGAAATAGATAAAGCCCAAATTTGTAGTTATCTAGGGGCTTTTAACAAGCCATCTGGTGTCAAAATAAAACCGTGTAATACTTTATGCTTCTCTGCTGAGAGGGTGATGTACAAAAGTGCTGGTTTCAATTATTGAATCCCTATAGGTATTTGATGGCTGGATACTCAAAGGAGAGAAATTTCCTAGTTCCTTGGACCATCCCCTCCCCACTTCTGAAAGATACACAGACTTCTGTGAAAGTGGCAACATGCAGAGGAGCATCAGGTCATCACAGAATGTGGCGATGATCTTCTTCAGGATTCACCAGCCAGGCAATGGATTTACTGTCACAGTCAAGAAAACTACCAACCTCTTCCGTAAGTCTTATTTTATCTAATCAAGTGGCTTACATTTGGGGTAGGAAGCAAAAAAAAAAAAAGTGTTGGTTTGCACTGAACTCTCTGACTTTATCTGCACCAACACAGTTCCAGTGACTTTTGCAGAGCTGCATGCCTGGGGGTTTGACTCAGGCTCAGCTTGTGTCTCAGGAAAGAAAATTAGAGAACTATAAGAGAGCACTTAATAATTTCTTCCATATTCAGGACAAGAAGGGTCTTTCTTTCAAAGACGATCTCTTCAAATCTAATATTGTTGTGTCCTGTCACATTTGGCTTGAACGGGTAGTATTAAAATAGAGATTTTAACCTGAGCAACTTCTAAATCTGTGTGAACAATGAGGAAAAAAGTATTTGAAAAAGTTCAGCAGTACAATCAGTATATTGAATAGTAACATGGAGAGTGATATATGATCCCAAGGACCTACTTGCAAGTTATTTCCCTGAGCCCATGAGCTAGCAAGGCACAAATAATGGTCACTTGCATCACTTTTCCGAAAGAGGACAGGACATTTACCTTCAGTATTTAAGCTATTTGACTAATTAATCTGATTCATCTGCTTTACCATGCAAAAGATGAAGGTGAGAGCATGTCTGCCCTGCCCTTACTTTGAGTTGTTAAGACATGAGCTTGGACACTGGGTCTCCAGGCTGGTGTGGCTTTGTGCCCATGGACCTGATCATTGTGTGCAACTGCTGGAGCTCACTTCTGTCCATAACCTGCTGGCCAAAGCAGCTGCAGGCCTCCATTGTCTGCAGAGAGGATCCCTTGGGTTACACACATCAGTGATAAGTTACTACCGGAACTGATGATTTTGAACTTCAAGACAAAACCAGCATGTGCCTGCTCTAGGTTGAATGGGATGCTTCACAGGGTAAGGGAACCCCAGTTAGAAGGAGCAGGAGAGGACTTGGGGGGTTGCTGGCAGTACCAGGCAATGACAAGTCAAAGATAAATGAAAGCCCTTCATCCATACTTAGCTTTAACTGGCAAAAAGTAGGAGCCCCTGAGAACACAAATCCCTGATGTGTGGATCTGGGGTTTGAGCTCTCCTATTGACGACTTCACCTTCAAATTCTGCCAGAGCCCATACTGCACCATAAACAATGGGCAGGGAATTTCTAGGGAACAAATGCCGGGCAAGAAAACCTGATAATATTGTATGCATACTTTTCAACATTTGGCTTTAACTCTCAGCTGTTAATTTGTTTGTTATTTGTTAGTACCAAAAGTACACGATTTTGCTAAATGGGGCAGCAATGGCTACACAAGTAACACCTGCACCTTCTCTTGTGCCCCAGCTTGCAACGTCATCTCTCAGACTCCCTCGGGAAGGTTTACTATGGTCATTCCTCATCAGCACAGAAACTGCAGCTTTTCTATAATATATCCAGTGGTGATAAAAATATCCGATCTCATCCTGGGACACTTAAATGGCCTCTTTCTAAAGGTGAGTTGTTTTTGTTACCTAATAAATCACTACCACGTGCATCTTCTCTGGGCATGGACAGGGGAGGAAGGGGTGGAGAAGGGATGGCCACAGCACTGATTGTTAGGGCATGTGTGCTCCAGATCGCGTGTGTGCCCACCATGGGTGTTGGCACCCCCAGAGACCAGAGCTGGGTTTGCCTCTGCTGCTATTGTCTCTGTTACATTGCAGAGGCAATCAAATTATGCAAAGTGCCATTAACGCATGTAAATATTTCTTACTCTTTGTTACAGCAAGCATTTCATTAGAAAGAAAAGAGTGTTCTCCCAGAGCTGTCTGTCTGCATTTAAACTAATGAAAGCAGCAAGCACTCTGAACAGAGAAAGGAGACGCAGGTTAGGCAGTGAGGTATGAGCATGGTGAAAAAACAGATGTGTTCACTACAGATTGATCCCCTGCTCAGTGTGCTCTGTTTGCTCTGAGGCACAGCATTTGATGCTCAGTGATGAGCAGGCAGGAGAGGACAAGAGCTGTTGGTAGCACCCTGGGCCTAGGAGGTCCAAAAAGTTGCAAATGTGAAAATGTCCAGAGGGATAGAAAAAAAAAAAAGGATGTTTGTTTTCTGGTTCCATTGAGACTGGTAACTGAGGTCCTCTATGGGGATTGTCTGTGTCTGAGCAGCAGTCAGGGAACACAGCTGACACAGGAAAGATGCTGGTGGGAGGCAGGACACGAAAAGACAGAAATTCAGCAGGCAACTGGTGGAAACAGGACAAGAACCAGTGAACAAGTCTTGTTTAGGGCAACACACAGGGGACTCTGTTGCTCATCTCTGTTTTTTGTTTGTTTTGTTTTGAGGTATTTGCATCAAGGAGAGCTTTAAAGAAAAGGTTAGATCAAAATGAAGACACAGCTATTTGAGTCTGTATGTGGTACCCCAACAGCAGACATCATAAAGGGCAGCTTGAATGAAACTGCAGAGATGATCTATTTTTGTCAAGATAAAAAATGAGCAATAAATGTTAGCTGTATGTGCTGATCAGCAGCATGAGCTGATCTGCTAATTCTGCCGAAAAAAAAAATAAATAAATAAAAATAGATTGGAGGTGGGCAGGCTTCAAAATTCAAAAGAAAAGAGTAAATAATACCAGAGGTGGAGCTGTTAGGAGTCTGATAGTGTCTTGAGAGTCCTGAGACTGCACGACCCAGGCTGCAGATCCACTGGAAAACGGATCTGGGTAAGTCCCTAGAGGGAAGTGAGGAGTTTTTAAAAGATGTTTAAATTTTCCTTGCACAGTAAAGGGGAACAAGATGTGGGCAAGTGGTGAGCAAGGAAAGGGCTGAGCATGGATGGGAAGTGCTCAGGAAAAAAAGTCAGCCTTGCAGTGTAGATAGAGACAGGCCAGACAGAGGAAATTCTGCTCACAGCATGGTGCATGAGGGCAAAATCAGCCACAAAATTACTGAAGGTGTGGATTTTAAATATTGGTTGGCTCAGACCAGTCCATAGCTATAGCCTTGCTTTACATGCTGTTTTCACAGGAACACTCACTCTTCTGCACTACAAAGAGGGAGACCCCCACTCTTGTTACAAGAAAACAAAGGCAAACAAAAATTTAAATCAAATGTAAAGTTTTAATACGTAAGAGGAAAAAAATCTTCCTCTATTACAAGTTAGCTAGAAATACCAGTATGCCTGGTCAAAAAGCCAATGTCTCTGTCCTGCCAGGAGCTCCTTCTCTGCTCTTGAAGTCTGTGAACCAGAAGCTTCAGGACCGATGGCTCAGGATGGCTAGAAACAACTTGTCCCAAACCAGACTTCGAGAGATGGCCCATTATTCAGTATCGGCAGACAAGGGACCACAGCAGGGACTATTCTCTTAGTCAGACAGTGCGTTTTGGCATCACTTTTGCTTAGGAATCTGAAAGTGAGGTTATTTTGGAGCCTAAGTTACTGCCTGCCAGCTGAGTGTGGGCATGTGTGCAGCCCCATGACTCTATTAATTTGATTACATGTCTAAGCACCCAGAATCAGATTGCTTACTTGCACTGAAAGCAACTGGATCAACATCTTAACAGCAAGCCAATGATTTTCCAGAGCTCACTTAGGTCTTTCTCTGAGAGTCTCTTAAAGAAATTAACTTACAAATTGAAGTACTATTTATTGATTGGGATGAGAACAGCCTTGATTTCACACGGATTTGAGCACAAAGTACTCTAAAACCTGCTGTTGTCTGCAGTCTCGTCTAGCACATTGCTATGTTTTGATGAAAACAACAAATAACTTTTAATCTCTGTCTTCTTAGAAACCATCAGCAGGCTGTGCGGGAGTGGGAGATTTTGTAGAGCTGTTGGGAGGAACTGGCTTAGACCCATCCAAGATGTTTCCACTAGCTGATCTCTGTCACTCCTTTCATGGGTCTGGTGAGTGCTCCTTCTTCCACTTACCTCTGCATGACAAAATACCAAAACAGAGAGGGCCATGCAGAGCCCTCTCAAACCCAGGTTTCCTCTAGACTGGTGATGTTCTTATGTAGCAGAAGATGAGAGCTAAATCTCTTTGAGCCTGCAGCAGGGGAGTGTGATGCAGCACACCCATGAATACCTTCACTTGCCCCTGCAGTAATTATAATAACAAGATTAAGTTATATATATTTTTAAAACACTTTTCCTATGACACATAAGATTATTAGTGTCAACAGACAGACAAGTCTGGAAAGTCATAATAAATGAAGGTAGAGGAGTTACATTTTCAGTTCAGGCATTTTTTTCTCACTTTCACTGTATTCCTGGTGCCTTCTTTTCTGCTGCAGAAGCAAAGCATACCCCAAAAAGCCTCAGAACCCTCACCCACTGCTTTGAGGCCAAACCTCTTTCACAATTGTGCCACGTCAGTGGCCTCCTTCTCCACACAGAAATAAGAATTCCCAGTTTCCCTAATATTTAATTGAGGAGAGAAAGCAGTGTTGCAGTGATGAGACAGACAGACCTCTGCAGCACACAGATGTGGGGCCGAGGGAGTGTGGTACCTTGAAATACCATCTCCATCACCTTTCAGCACACCACAGCCTAATGGTCCAGGCACTGCCCAAAGTCTTAACAAGTAAGCACTGGAACTGAGCAGATACTGAGCACTACAAAGAGATTAAAGCACACTTTCCTGGCAGTGTAAAGGAAGGAAAATCCCATCTTGTGTCTCCGCTCTCCCAGCATTTCAGTGTTGTTAATTTTGGAGATCTCCAGGATAGGGTGCCGCTGTCCTCGCCTGTCACTCATGGTATCTGACCAGTGAGTGCAAGCATGTATAAATTCCATGTCATGTCTGTAGTTGAGACTGCAGGTGGATGGGAGGTGAGCAGTGTTTGCATGAGTAAAGGCTACAACATTTAATGAAATAGCCAGGCCATTATAAAGTAAAGCTAACAAATGCAGAGGAAGGCATTTAGTCAGCTATGCCACTAGTGGATGGCCATTACTATGTCCAAATGTGCTTTGTTTCCAAAGCAGTATGCATTAGTGCTTTGTAATTCCAACACTACATATCACTTTTCCCTCACTCTGGTATAAATTTATCCTTATGTCTCTATCTCTTTTCCCTAATTAGCCCAAATGAAGATTGGTTGTGACAATACTGTGCTACGAATGGTCTCCAGTGGCAAGCACATCAATCGTGTGACGTTTGAGTACTATCAACTTGATCTGCAGGAAATAGAAAACAGAAAGGAGAACAGCATTGAGGAATTCTGCTTCCCTAGCATCTGAGAAACCAGGCAACGTGTTTTCACACAGCTAATGACAATAAGGTTCTGGTGAATTAAAAAAAAAAAAGAAAAAAAATAAGTATTTTTCCTTTACCAGCTGGTGTTATTGAGCCTTTCTACAGTACAAGCACATTCCCTTTTTTTCCCCCCATACAAATCAGTCATGGTCATGAGCAAGCAGGAAAAAGTATATTAATCTTTGTTACTACCATGATAATTTTTTCTGCAATATTTAGGATAATTTACTATATTCAAAATCAATAGAAAGAAGTCTATGTTTCCAATATAAGTATTATTAGGGAAACAGACATAAATCCTCTGTATATTCAGTCTGAGCACACATAAAACTCATAATAAGTATAAACTTCACATGGTTAACATTATCCTTTTATATCAGGAATAAACAAAAAAAAAAAAAAAGGTGGTGGAATACATTTCCAGTTTTGTAAAAGGAAATCCAGCATTAGTGTGTTCAAAAATGACTTGTTTGTTTATGACTATAAATGTGCTATTTATTTCTAATGACATGTTTTTAATAAAAATTTATAGCATGGAAACTTCCTTTCACAAACCCAAACATGAATAAATACATTCCAAGAGCTGGCAAAACACTATGACGTTGTATTTTTCTGAAGAGCTCTTTAAAACATTTTTGTTGAACTTCCCAAGTCTTGTGCAGTTTTCTGGAAATTATCATTTTGAACATATGTAGCTGTAAAACTGTGGACTATTAAAGTAACGTTATGGGCAGAAATGTGTTTAACCGTGTTGCCTACACCTTCTTATGCAGCACATGTCACTTACTAGCACCTTTCCCGTTTAAGGTTTTTGGTCAAATGTCCAGCATACATGTAGAAGTCAGATACACAAATACATGTTATTTTTCTCGTCTTTGGTGACCCAGAAGAGGAGTGTAAGCCTGGAGAGCTCTAGGAAGCACAGCAGAGGACCAGAGCTGTGTCCAAGCTTGGCAGAGTGTGGATGGATTTGTATGATTTCTGGGAGTGCTACCTGGCAAACATGGGGGCAAACAGCTTCTCCTCTGATGTTCAATTAACAACGAATACTGATTAACCCAGTTGCGTGCCTGAGACCTTCAGATCTGATATCTGGCTCTTTGTCTCACACTCAGTCACCAAAAATCAAGTGTTCTGAGTAGTCAGCAGCTCTGAAGTTCATCCACCTGCCCCAATAGAAGTTGGTGAAAACTTTAGGATGTCTCATGCTCTCTCTTCATAAGGTTTGATGAACCTAGTTCTGATTAATAACTGACTTGATAATGAAGGGATAGGTCTGGCAGCCTGGTCAGCTTTGGGTGTGTCCATGCTGCAGGACTGTGTTTATGGAACAGATGAGGACTGTGTGACTATTTTGCTTTGTTTCACCCCAAAATCAGGCAAAGCCTCACACTTCCAACCAACAGCTTGGAAGCTCTAGCAAAGGTGAGCACTCCCCAGGATGGGCCAAAAGGGGACCCAGGACCTGCAGCAGTGGGACCATCCTCTTTCTGGCTATCCCATGGCACGGAGCACCTCCAGCTCATGTCTTGGGGCAGGGGATCCTTGGCCAGCACATCCCTGCTCCAGTCCCATGCAACCTCCTGCAGGTGTCCCAGGCCCCTGCTGTGGTGTTGGTGTGTGCAGAAGACCTGGCTGCCCAGCATGGAAACATTGGTACTCTGAGGCAGGAATAACAAATAACTGTAGCTCTATGAACTGGCTTTTTATTAATATTATTATTATTATTTTTTTTTTTTTTTCTGAGGAAACTTGCAGTGATGGAGGACTTCTGTCTCTCCAAAACCCCTAAGCATATCCAGCCCCAACAGCCATTCACAGGCACTCTTTAGCATAATGGGGTAGGTTTTCAGGAGGGTTTAGGACGGAACTCAGAGATTCCTGTATCATACCATGCTTACCCATATGCCTATCTGCAAACAGGGGAGAAGGAGAGGTCTTTATAAAATATTGCTCCTTGGTCACTGAGAAACATTCAGTGGGGAGGAGTCGAAAACTCAACAACAGATTTCAGGTCCGTCTGCTCAGGACTAGGTCATAGACAAAGATAAACTCACCATCGCTTGCTGTTTGGTAGTGGCATTTCCTGTCTTTCAGCTTTATGTGAAACTTTGCTTTCAATCCTAACACAATTTAAATACCTCCAAAACAGCAAAACCATACAGAAAAGATACTTAACATTCAGAGGTTGGAGATTAGTCCCTCCAAATTATAACTCAGTGGACTCTGTTACTAAGGAAACTTACCATTATAGATGAATGGAAAGAATGGAAAAACAACACTTTGTGGAAGACAGCACAAGTTATTGCTATTGCTCTGTGTGTAGTACTCGAGTATGAGGTGTTTTTACTGGAGCTAGGAGCTTCACCCGTTCCTTTTAATCAACATACATTTGGACAACACCATCAATCACATCACCCCAATGTGTTGGCTGTCTTGAAAAACAAACAAACAAATAAACAAACAAACAAACAGAAAACAGCCTGTCCTTTGGTCTTTGTTTTAAGCTTTACTGCATGTAAAAAAAAACAATTCACTGCAGCCATTGTACCTCTATTTATGGATTCTCTGTCATTTCAGAAGCTGCAGAACTTTAGTCTTAAGATATCAGCTCATAGCTGTCAAATGTCACAACTCCTCCAGTGTTTGGTTCTGAGAAGGAAGGGAGGAAATAAGGATTCTATTTAATGAGAAGAAGGGAAACTAAGACAAAGAAAAAAAATAATAATATTTTTTTTAATGAAGGTTTGTAGAATATATATATATAAAAGGATAAGATATATGTGAATAAGATGACTCTCTTGTTAAAAAAAATGATAGAGAAGACAAGGTTGTAGTCTGGAGGTATACAATTAAAATACAAAAACACACACACACTAAAAAAATGCTTCTAACAATAGAAATGGAACAAAAGTGTTTGAAGGGGTACTGTATGCAAATCTTGGCTTGGAGAAGACGTTGTATGTCCAGGGTTTAGACACCCTGAAATCTTGCATCATAGGCAAAATAATCAAAACTCGCATTAAAATCAAAATCCACAGAACTGTCAGATGTGAGTGAATGTCTTAGTGAAGACTCTTATATCCAAGAATGAGCCACTTTTCTTCATCGTTTTGATTTGGCATCACCACTGACTTACCCTTAGAGAAGGGTGTAAAAGGTGAAATGGTACCATGTCAGCACCTCACAGCACAGAAGCACCTTGCTCAAATTAGAAAACTGCTAAACTTGAATCAGTGGGTTAGCAATTACTGAAAAACTCTTCAGCACCACAAGAACTGCAAAGGGTTAAAAGATGTTAATTACATTAAAGGGGAAAGATCAGCTATTCCTATTGGAATCTTAACCTTGAAAAACAGAGAGATGCAGCAAATAAATTAACTCCTACATTTCTGTAGTAACATGAAAGGATCGGTCAGCTGAAATAACTTTTGTCAAGTTTTCCGGCAAAGGAATGGGAAACATTATTGTGGGACCTACCGATAGAGAACTCATGCCAAGAGCAGGTAACATAAGTTGATAGAGACTCGTTCAACCTCTCTGGGACCATGACAGCAAGAAACCTTCAGGAATTGGAAGTTATTCTTGATAAGTAAGGGGTCAGTAGAAATGTTTTATTAAAGTTAGAAATGCTGCCTTTGGAGGTAAAAAACTCAGCAGAACAACTGTAATTTAGGAAGACATTTCAGCAGTTTCTTGCCTGGTGAGATGACCTCTGTTCCCAAAATTAGATTCTTTGTTCTTGAAGCAGAGTGACGAAAATTCAGGGATTTGTTTGTAGTAATGCACAATTCCCTGCAATAGTACATAATAGTCCTTTTAAGTTAGAATTGTTCTGCTAAACTAATGTTGATTTTATCTTTCAAGACTGACAATGGAAATAAGTGCTCAGACAAAGAGAAGCACAGTCTTTCTGAATGGTGGTCTGAATGACTTTTGAAGTGTCTCCTATCTGCTCTTCTAACATTGATTCAATGACACCATGTCCTGCTTTCCTGCTTTTTACTGCTCAGTGGGGGGCTGATCGCGTGGAGTGTGATTTCAGAATGAGGCTGAATAGCAGGGTAAGTAGATTTGCAGAATGAATTAGGTGTTTGATCATATAACCTCCTTCCTACTGGAAGTCTAGCCCCCAAAATTTGAAATATGTCTTCAGGGCCAACACACTGCACTGATTTCACACGCCAAGCAGATTTTATGGTACTTCTACCTCTGCCCATTTGATTTTGTGCACATAAGGTGTAAAAGGCTCTGAGCTCCGCTGTCACCCACTGGAATGAATATATGTGACACCAATTATGTAACAGGGACCAAACTCATTTTTAAGAGCATAAAGAAATTTCACTTTCTTTCATGAAATGCACACTTCTTAGGATCTCAAAGCTGTACTTACTCAGTTCTAAACACAAGCTAAATTATACTTCAAGGAAGTGATTCATTATAGTCATTTTTATTCAGAGCCTCATTACTTCTGGTATCTGAGTAACTTTCTTGTTGATAAATTGACACAGTTTTCACTTTTTTTTTTCTCCACATTGCTTCTTATCTTTAAAGATCAGCAACAACTAATCATAGCAACTATGGATTTTGTACGCACATCATTTCCTATTAAAGGAAATGCAGTGTATTACACGTGAGTCACTACAAAATGAAGTTTTCATTATCTGTTCTTTTGAATAAAATTGATATTCATGGTACCGTGCTGCTGCAAATTACCATCAAACCATCAATTACAGTGTTGACTAATAGTTTTTTTTTATAACTTTGCCCCTCAACATGAAAGCAGGCAGTTTTATAACCACAATTTGCCTTTCCTCTCTATCCAGTGCCCCTCAGGGGGACTCACACAGCACTTTGAAGGACCTAAATGTGTCCTTCAAGTCAAGTGCATAATGCTCCATTCGTGCAGGACATGTTGTTCACAGATGTCCCACCATGGACAGTTCCTCCCCCAGGCTGGCAGCAGAGGTTTCGCAAAAGCAGAATGGTGCTCCTCAGTGTCACCCAGCGCTGGAAGCTGGGACAAACAGAGCTGGAGGATAAATTTCTTCTGACCTCCAAGCTCGCAGGCATGAGTGCAGATGCCCAGCTCTCTTCTTTCCCTGATGACACATCCCCAGCTCTGCCTTGCTTGTGCTCCAGGAGCCCATGGTGGATCACCGACAATAGCATCACAGCCTCCCACTCCTGAATGCTCCTGGTGAGTCTGAGCCAACTGTTATGGAGTGAGGGTGATCTCAGCTTCTCTCCCATGAGAGATGTCCTGCCCAGATACTTCATACTGCTGGTGGGAAGTAGGCACTTGATGAGGGCTCTCCTTTGTGTGGGAGAGCAGCAGAAGCCGTCCTGTCACCCATATCTATCCATTGGGGCCCACTGACCCATTCCTGGGTACATTCCTGGGGCCCACTGACCCATTCCTGGTGCATTCCTGGTATTATATTGTATATTTAGGTAAAACGTCATGTAAAGTTCAGTCATCAAAACAACCTGAGGAAATCTTAAAGGTTATGACTGAGTATTTATCACACAATAAAAATAAAGATTACAGAATCATCACAATAGCAGGTGATAAAAGATCATAATAATTTGTCTGAAGAACAATTATTCTGTCTAAGGAAAACTCAGCTTTAATTAACTGACAGATAGAGGTAAATGCCTGCAGCACAGCAGAGCTGGCTGAGCTCAGGCACAAAAGCTGGGTGATGATGACTCCTTCTGACATCTCATTCAGATGTCAGAGCTTTGATTATCTGATGAGGGCACTTGTTGAGACCCTTGTCTGATCCGCCTTGCTGGCCCTGTTCCCTGTGTGCTGTTGTTGTGGTGAGAAGTTGCACGAGGTGCCCAGCCCAACAGGAGCTGGAGGTGTGCCCCTCCACAGCCTGCACAAGGTGCTGGTGGCACTGCAAGCCAAACCAGATGTCTCCTGACATCAGGAGTACCTGGATGTGAATTTTGCAGATCCCAAAAAGCTCTTAACTACAGATCTGGGGGTGCAGGGAGACAAAACCTAACACTGCTGAGAAGGTTTCATATGCAACTAGGAAGTCTATATTCACAAGGAAAAGGTACACCTTGGTGTTGTGTGGACCAAGAACTACAACAGCAGATACCACAGCAAGCAGTTCCATGTATTTTTGTGGTGGCTTCTGTGAGAATACCACAAGATATGACAAACTGAGCAACATTTCTAAGTATCTCTTGGCTTCCATCCCTCTCAAATTAGGTTCTGCAATAAATTGATATTTAAACTGGGTACCTCTTGGAGGAAGTCTGAACACAACCCTCAGTTTGTATTTTTGGAAAATAGAATATTTGGAAATATTTTGGATTGGAAATATGTCTTTTTTTTTTTTTTTCCCAAGGTGGAGGGAATTGATAAAGTGTTTCTAGCATTGCCATAATTTAATTAGATTTAAATCAAATCCTACTACAGTCCAACTGCTTATAACAATAAATTGGAAGACAAAATGAAGTGTCACAAACAAAAAGCCAACCAAATGGGATCTCAGATTCTTTAATCAGTCAAGCTTCAGCCTTACCTTAGGGAATGTGTAGGCAGTCTCTTATTGTATGAAAGATCACATGTCTTTATGCTGCTGGAAGCTCCCGGGCTGAGCTGAAACTTTGAGAAAAAAAAAAAAAAAAAAAAAAAAAAAAAAAAAAAAGCATTATCACTGGCATTACCAGTTAAAACAGTCTCCTGTTAAAGTAAACAGGGTTCCTTTAAGTAGAGAAGATGTTGAAAGGTAGAAAAGACCAATTTAGAGGCAGAAAGAATCAAATTCTCAAAATAAAAGACCAAGAAGAGATAAATCTGGAAAGCCTCACAGAGCTATCCCCATGTAACACAGTCCATTCTTAATGCAGCTGACGCAAGTGTTTAGCGTCTCATTAAATCAAAACATGTAGCTATCTTGGGAGGGAGATTGTTTTTACTGATCCATTTGTCACTACAGCAGTATCAGCCCTACCTGAGCAAACACAGTTGTTTAGTTTGTTAGTTTGTTTTTTAATGTTAGAAATAGATACTTCATGAAACACGGAAATTCCTGTATGCTTACTATCATCATTTGGTTGGTTAAAAACAGATAATGGGGACTGGAAAAAACATGAAAACTTCTCATTCTGAGCTCATCTGAGCTGTCAATCTCTACATTCAGCCAAATGTACAATTTTCTGAGGAGCTGGAAATACAGTGGAAATGCAGCTTGGTTCAATCAGCCTAAGATGAAGAATGGGATAAACTGAATCATTGGGGATTTGCCCTGGTGTCTTTTTCTTATTATTATTCCAAACCAGCTTAATTCAGGAACGTGATCCATCAGAATTTGTTCCTGTCTCTCAGCCTGGAGAGTTGTTCTTACTGTCTTCGCAGGGAAAAGTGGAGCAGGGGAAAGAATATTCACTTCTGGCAAGTGAATGTTTTCATACTTTACAGAGGACACATCAAAGTCAAGTAGACTTTGGAGTCTACATTGCATCCAATGCAAAAGGAAAATCAATGAGTTCTTAATAACAAGATCACAAAAATGGATCATATGTACACTCATGTTTCTTGTACAATTCATTAATCATTATGCATAATTAGTTATTGATTACTAGTGGATTAACTACTATTTTCTATACAATTTTCTATACAATTTCTATTTTCTACCATTATTACATATAAATTATAATTATTATAATAATTATTTATTTTTCTTATTATTATGATTATTATAATAATATATAAATTATTGTTATTTTCTATATCAAGACATCATTTCATTGAAGGTTTCTAATAAACAGAGGTGTTCTATAGTATGCAATAAGCACACAAAACTCAAAAATGCAGTCAAACTAATAGCAGGGTAACCACGGAAGGAATGAGGGAAGGAATGAGGGAAGGAATGAGGGAAGGAATGAGGGAAGGAAGGAAGGAAGGAAGGAAGGGAAGGAGGGAAGGAGATACCACAGCTGAGCTAGCATTTATTTGCAATAAAAGCAACAGACAGAAGCAGCCTGGTCTAGTGGGCACAGCATAAGGGAGGGAACTGTGGCCATGGAGAAATTCTGGTTCTTCATTTAAAAGAATGGGGATCCCTTTCCTTAACTGAGATGGGGTTGAATGTGTAAATGCCAGCCTCTTGCTTGGATCCTTGCATCGGTGACAGTTCTGATGTTCTGCCACCTCCGAGCTCACAAAATTGTTCTGGCTGGAGAGGACCTCAGAAGATCTTCTGGGCATGGGCTTCCAAGGTTGCTCAGGACCTCAGCTGATAGAGGCTAGTGTTCCCTACATACAGGTAATCCATAACCCAGGAGTTCCTCCTATGACCAAAACACCTTCTCCATCACAGGTGGACCTGGGGGAAATGCAAGAGAGGTGGGCACCCTGGCCAGTGTCACAGATCCCGCCAGACAGCTGGCATACCAGCAGTGGTTCAGTATCACAGAGAGCCTTTAAGCAGATGGGCAGTAACAGCATCCCTGCTGATCAGCAGCTCACCCAGCTTGACTGTGAATGGAGATACAGTCTGCCAGCAGTGTTGAAGAAGACCTCCTGGACTTCTGGTGCGAACATGACCACTTTCAGTAACATCTCAACACTGACATCCTGATGTAGGACAGTAACCAGATGCTGACAGGGACACTGTCACAACACACACTGAACATAAGCTGCAGCCTCCACATGTGGCAAGGAATATACCGTGTATAGTGACTAGTGAAGTGATGCTGTGACGTGTGCAGGGGAGACATTGGGTATGTAAACACACAGGCCCAGGGGGTGTCCTCTGAGCCAAGACCTTGGCCAAGATCCAGATAGATCACTGAATTATTTCCATGGCTGGAGCCATCTGCAGTGTCAAGACATTCTTGCTGGTCATAGGGAGGAGCATTGCCCAGGAACTGTGTGGTTCAGACCTCCCTGAAGCAGCCATCCCAAATATATTGCCAAAAACCTGCCTGTGTAGCTGTACATGCCAGAGGACCCCGATCATCACCTGAGTTGCATGTGTTCTGGAGATATCACTTGTCTACACCATAGAGATATTTCAAATTCAGCAGCACTCTTAGGTATCTTCTGCACAGACAAAATAAACATAAGGAATTATTTGTCATTTCTGCTACACAGTTATTTTCACAGCTTTAAGGACAATGAATCTGAATTGAGATCTTTGGAATATAGAGCCTGAGGCAAACCCGACAAGTGAGTATGAAATTTCTGAGAAGAAAGTATGGGAAATGCTGCCCAACTTGTGACTGAAGTAGTATCTTTAGAAAGGGAGGGTAAATACAGTCTTGTGAGAAGAGAATCTTAAAGAAAGGGCTTTGCGCATACATGGAACAAGAGAACTTACGTAAATTCAAAGCGATGTTCTATTTTTGCTGCTGTTAATTAAATGTTATCTCGCGTGCTTCATGCTTACAAATCACTTCAGCTATTGTCAGATCTCAAGTAGCTTCCCTTCATTTATTCTTCTTCAATGAAACCAATTTGAAAGTCTCTTTCAGCGATTTGCTTTTAATTGGAAAGCACTCCCAAACGCAAGCCTGAACAATGTGGTCACTGATGTGCATTGATACTGATTATTTGTAAAGTCCATATTGAAAAAGGAACATCTGACTGGAATATGTAGTGTGGTTTATTTTCACCATTTTCCTTTTTCTCCCCAAGACAGGGTGAGCCTCAGAGGTGGTATGAAGCAAGGAGAGCACTGGGACTCTGCCAGAGAATTGCAGAGACCCCAAATCACTCAAGGCAAGGTGCCGGGAGCCTACACAAACACATTAGTAACCAAGGCTGACGGGTGGGTTTTATTCAACTCCTCATCTTCCCCTCATGATGGTAGAGGCAGGAGGAGGGAGGGTTTAAAGCTGTTTGTTTCATTCTCTGAAAATAAAAGAATCCAGGAAACAAGCAGTCTTTTACTCTCACTAAACACGTGGCTCCTCTGCTGAGCTGTCAGAAGATGCTTGTGGCTGAGGCTGGAGTCACACCGCTCCCCACCATGTCCCCTCCTCCTCTGCCTCCTCCTCCTCCTGCCTTCATCATGCTCTGGACTCCCCTCTGTGCCACTCACCTGGCTGTCAGCCCCATCAGTCCTTGGCTGAGCTAGGGAGATGACCCAGCTCAGAGAAGGACCCGGTATGGCAGTGCAAGGCAGGGGCAGGCAGCCAGGGGAAGAAAAGGGTGGAAACATGATCTCCCCTTTCTTGCAGGGCCAAGTCACTGCTGCAGCTGGAGGCATTCAAGGTTTATTGGGAAGAACAGGGAACAACAAGATAATTAGTGATCTGCTAGTGCTTTAGGATCATGAAGTGACTTTTGCTTCTTTTGCTTTCAGGGGACAACCCATGAGACAGAAGGTTACAAATGGAATATCTTAGAGAAGAGGATTTCCCTTTGCAAACCTTAGAGCACAGTCTGTGCATTACACATCCCTTTTGTTTTCTTTGGTATTAGTATGTACGAAAAAGACTCAGAACTGATATCCTTCTCATCTTCTATTTAAGTGGCCTTCCCAGGAAAGCTGGGAAAACAAGGTGTGACTTGAAGATGTAAGCTGCAGCTTCCATAAGGAGATCAGCTTCACTGGTAAACAGCATGTTAAATATGTCCTCATGTTGCACACCTTTAAAAAGAGAAGTGGCACGATCAAGTGGCACGATCTTAATTGAGCATTAGAAATAGATGTCTTTCTCTAGCTAATATTTTTTTTTCTGGCTTAATAGCCCTCTTGACTAGGTTATCTGGCTTTTTATGATGAATCTGTAGGGGTATTTATTTATTTATTTTCAGGCCTGCCATGCAATATATTTTAACCCAAATAATATGTTAACCAAGGATAATTCTAATTACGCAGATAGCTTGGTCAGTTTTAATTAGAAAATAAAGCAATCCCTTTACTTGTCATGACCTCTAAATTGTTTTTATTAGTGCTTATCTTCCTCATAGGCTCCAGCGCATGAAGGGTTTGTGTCTCATGTAGGTCCTGCCTGCCCATGGTGACCACTGCTGGGGAGCAGAAAAGCTCAGCTCCTCGTGGACATGCTCTGCACCCAGTGAGACCTCGCTCTGACTCAGCTGCGATTACTCACTCACTGTTGAGGGATTAATCCCACCTCTGGTTTACCACAGAGTTTTCCCACTGCTACTTACATAAACCATTTTTTATCCCACTGGTATTTGTATTTTGCACATTGTCTGCTAAATAATGAAAAGCAAATTGGTCTTTAATAGGGACCCTGGCAAGAGTCCAAAATCTCCCACCCTTCTTCCCTCAAGGCTGACTTAAAGAGAATGAGCTAAGAGATACAAAGTGAGATCATCTCTTAACTGTAATGGCATTAGGCTTTTCAGTCCATTTATTTTAGCTGATACTTGGATAAGGTTGAAGGAGCCAGTACTTTAAGATGTATGTATGAACTGAAATCCACTGGTACACGACTATTTTTAAACAAAGAGCAAAAATGTTTCAGATAGATATCAGAGAATTAATCCAAGCCAAAACACAAGTTCATATTCATCAAATAAGGTAACTACAACACGGGAAAATCTATAGGCCAAAACTGTATGTTGAAATACAGCTATTCCTTGATGGGCAAAAGAGAGAGACTCAATTTTTTCCCTTTTATGATATACAGTTAAATGAATATGACAGGAGGACGTATGAATGGAGTAGCACAGATTTGTTATCCAGGATGCTGACTGCTTGGATTCACTGGAAATATTTATGATGCTGAAAAGGGGAGTGTGAGGCACCAAGCCAGGCTGCCGAACCACCTGCTGCCTGGCTCAGCTCTGGACCAGATCTCTCCAGTACAAAACCTGGGTGCGTCTCAGAGTACATTTTGTTGTAGTTGTTGTTTTTGTTTTCCAAGTATATGGACCAGCTTGTGATGGTATTAGATTACTCTGCCAAAAATCAACCTCCAGCAGGATCTGCACCGTTGTACATCTCTCCAATAACACCTTTGGGAGCTAAAAAGCCATGTCATGACTACAGGCCAGACTAGCATGCATACCACTAAACCAGAAAGTGAGCATGTGGGTGATGGCCCTCATCCTCAAGAGATGGAGACCCATGCAGCCTGCTCTGGCCTGGGGGCTCCCAGGCCTGTGTGGCCTCAATGACCAAACAAAGCTGCCCAGAAATGGCTAGGGGGATCAGTAAGATGCTGCCAGCTTCTGTGGATACAGCTATGACCTCAACACGGTGGGAGGTCACTCTTCTCTGCATAGATGTTTTTCTTTTTCATGTCACTTTTTTTTCTTTCTCCTCTGGGCCTCCCTGGTCCGTATCTTTCGAACAATGACTACACACCTGTGACCCATCAGTCCATAAGACAAGTGGGCTTAAAAGTTTCATGTAGGCTTGTGGGTTCACAGACATTCTAACAGGATCACGTGTTTCACACCTGCATTTTACTTGCAGTGAAGCTGAGAGTAAAATAGAATTGTCACCAGCAGTGGAGCAACATTTTCTCTCTCTATTCTCTTGCACACTCTCTACAGGCTCATCTTGTCTCAACCAAAAGGATATGTCAGGTGCCACCCCAACCTTTCCTCCAAAAACACCCAGCATCTACCACCCTACCACTCCAGGGACTGGCCAACAAGGGACAGTTCTTTGGTAAACCTCTCCAACTGCTGTTTAAGTGAAACCAGTTCTTGACATTTTAGATGCCTTTTACTGCAAGAGATGATGGGAATGAAAAGTGTTCTGCATGTTTTATACAAAAGCTGTTCTTTAGTAGCAATTGTTTTCAAATTACGGAGCTGTTGGAAGTCTCTACTCAAATCCCTAAATTTTGCTTATCTTTCAAATGCAAGGACCATGTCAGGCTAACTTATCTTGTTGAGACACATGGTTGTGTCTTGTCCCACACCTGATGAAGACAAAGCCTAGGACATAAGAACAGAGACAGCTGACAGTCGTGCTAACGTTTTGCGTTCCTGCATCCAGTTCAGTTACTAACATAGTTATAATCACAGCTATGACTACAGGGTTTTTTTTGCTTGTTTGTTTGATAGTTTTTTTTTTTTTTTTTTTAACTAGCAGTGAGTATGTTTTTATTTTAAGCTGCAAGAAAAACTTAGGTTACTACACAAACACTCCAACACTCCCCCACTCTTGGGGGTCAGGGAAATAGTTTTTGTTTATTTTGCTGAATTGGGGTGAATGAGCTCCAAGGCTGCACAATCAGCAGCAAAAACACTGAAGCACATTTAAAACTTGTGTTTCTTTCTCATCACCCCCCAATGAATTTCTTAAGAAATGTGGTACGATTACATTTTTTGAACTTTAAAACAAATATATTTTGTATTTGGGAGAAGGAAGGAGGCTGGTATTCAGTGCATCTAAACTGTTACTTCAAATGGCTGAAAGATATTTTATGTTCAATTAACCCTATTTTTTTCAACTTAAGAAACTTCACTTCTGTGTTTGGCTGTGAATGACTTTTTGGTGTCAATTTATTTTATTAATTATTTTAGTCAGAGCAGGAGTTAAAAAATCATGACAGTTCAGGTAGGCATTAAAACTTTTCCATGTAGGTTTAAGTATGACATCATTGTAGTTAAAGCCCCATGTGAAAAACACTGGGGCACTGATCAAGCACCAGAAATCACCATTATTGTAGTCATCCTAGAGTAGACATGGAACAGGATACAGATAAGACATAACCTTGGAACGGGAAATACTGTTGGTGCCCTTGCCATTATTGATGGGAAATCACTGGTTTTAATCCTCCATCTGACCAATACCTCATCTTCCTGGGTTGTAAACCCACTTAGCACCTGGTGAAAAGCACTTGGCAGTGGAGAGGATCTTTTTTTTTTTTTTTTTTTCTTTATGACACCTTCCTGAGTAAGGACCTGCTGTCTTCTGTACCTGAAGCATATCTTAATATACACCTTAAAGTTGAATAAAATTAATTTACTGAACAGGCAGGCAAAAGGAATCAGGGGTGATATTTGGACACAGCTGCTGAGAGCTGAGGATTATCATGTTCATCACGTTCTTCACATTCATCATGCTCACTGCGTTCATTGTGTTCATCGTGCTCATGATGCACTACTTCCCATCTTCTCCCCAGCCACACCAGGCCCCTGGGAGGTTCCTCCCTCACCACCCGAAAGCAAGGCAGGCTGCCAGCTCCCGTGTCCCAACTCTGCTCCCTGATATGCATAGTCCTCTGAGCTGAGAGCTTTCCTTCACAAGGCTATGACCATAATGACAAATCCTCTCCTGGGAGAGATCCTGGGGAACACAAAGCGTTCTGGGGCTTCCTGCAGCCATCTGCTCTGATAATTGTTTCAGCCATGTATCTGAGCTCATCACAGCAGCAGTGCTGAGGACAAACCACTCTGAAATCCCCTCCTGCTGCGGGAGAGCATGACTGGGTTCATCATCACTGACATAAACCTACAACATTCCCTGGAATGGACATACTGGAGACCTCTCCCAGTCGCTTCTTCCTCACTTTGAGTCTTCTCCCCACTCAACTGTGTTAACACAGGTTTATGTGGGGCTGCACTTTCAGCAGAACAGGGGAATGGGGCAGGATAAAAGCAACTTTTTCCTTTATCAGAAAAGACCAAATAGACACCCATAAGGAGGAGCACAAGTACATGGCTTCATGTGGAAGGTGGAAACGCTTTATGCTGGCATTGCAGTGTCACTGGAAGCTATGACTGAGCCATAAAGTCCTTCCAAAATTCAAACTGATTGTTTCACTGTAGGTATGATAAAGCCCTCAGACCCCATCCAAGGTCTTTGCATTCTCTGAAGCATAAATAATTGGTGCGGACTGACATTAAATAACATTCTGCAAATATAATATGAGCCCACTTCTCCTGTGTCATTTCTTGAATGCATCCAGATGTTCACAACAAACTGTTCATAAGTTATTAGTGTTGGCTTTGTATATCTGCTTCTTTCCTCAGGCGCTAGGACAATAAATAAATAAATAAATAAATCAGAGCAGTACTTATTGATATTCAGGCATTCTCAGTCATCAAAGTATGATTGAAATTGGTCTGTTTGGTTTTAGTTCTCTGAAGAGCCAAATACAAACAAATGCATACTGGCAGTATACACAGCAGAGAACCTTCCCCCAGGAGAAATCATTGGGAGTGTATTGGTAAGATATTTGTGAGGTTCCCCTGAAAAGGCCATTCAAAAGGAAAATGCAAATTCCAAATAGTCATTATCCCCTTGGCAAACACTTTCTAAATCCTTTTATTATTATGTGAAAACAAACAAACAAACAAACAAACAAACAAAAAATACCCTGAGGAAAAACTGTGATTTTGTCAGCTATTGTAGTTAAGATTTTAGCTTCACATCATGTAATATAACTTATAACTTCTACAGATTAAGACATAATTGACTCACCCTTTGCCCTGTGAACTCTTTGGGTTTAGCAATTGATGCCTTAAAGGTTGAAATAAACACCACATGAAGGATCAGGGAGAAATAATTGAATTTGATCAGTCAGACTGCAAAGAAGACACAGAACTCATACCAGGAATGTAGACTTTTCCCTCATTTCTCTCTATTTTATTTTTTATTTTTTTTGCCTTCTCACTGGTTTATCCCAAGAGCTACTGAACACATCTTTCATTATCTTTCATTTTTGCTCTTTTTTATCACAGTCTTGCAGTTCTACAGAGCAAAATGGAAAACCACTACATACATTTGTCAGCTAGGCTGAAATTGAGCCTGTTTTCTTCAGGTTTAGATAAGATCTTGTGCAGTAGCATTTTAATTTCCACACAGAAAAGCATTTAGAAAAATGTAGTGTATTACTTGGCATGTAGCTGTCACTTTAATATGAATGTCTCCAAAGAAATATATTTTTTATATAACATAATTACACTTTATCACACTATCTGCTTACGAATTCATTTCCCATTTCTGCTGCAGTGCTACCTCTTCTGCTGGCCTAGGTGATAACTTTGTGATGGCATTGGTGAAGCAGATAAGAGGGGAAAAAGGAATCTCTAAAATGTACAGGTTTTGAAAATGATTAGTTACATTTCGGTTATCATACATATTATGTATGGGTTTCTTTTGGAAACAATTATCTTAGTCACCAGAATTAGGTTTCAGCTTGAATCTTGTATGATTTATGTTCTTTTTTGCCCACTGTATGGAATAACAGAGATTGTTTCCACTTCAAATTGTTATTTAAATGCTAGTAGAAGCTGGATTTTATGTAAGGATTTATATTAAGTTTCTCAGGTACCCATATATAGTGGGTAGTGAAATATATCGTGTTTCACTTCTTACAAATGAGCAAAGACAAAAGAAAAACTCTTCTTAACTCTGATTAGGGAAAAACATGGCATTCGGACCCTGCTGTTCAACCCAATTCCTGTAGATGACTTTTTTAGCCATTAAAAAAAAATATGTTTAATTTAATTTTATTTGTTTCTGTAGTTTTTAAGATTTCAATTATTTTACTTTTTTTTTTTTTTTTCCCAGGGTGGTGTTTTTACATTTTATGGCCTCGGGGAGTGGTGACAAAAGGCCATGTTCAATAGCTCAATGGCAAGTGCAACCAACCACATCTCCCTACACCAGCCTGCAACCCCATGCAGCAATGTTGCATACAAGCCACCAGCCTAACAGGAAATGGCACAGGCAGCTCAGTGCTGCAGTGGTCTGAAGAAACCTTGAAGGGCCTGGCCTGTAGGGGTTCTGAGTGATGACATCATTTAAAGACATTCTATATATAAACACAGAGAGAAAGGGATGGCTTGATAAGGTTCCTGCATGGAAGGATGGCCACATCAGCTCTCAGTGTTTATGGTCTGCAGAGAGGTAAAAGTTTTATAGAAGGCATCCTGCATTTTCTTCTTGCACTAAGTCATTCTAGGTGTATTTTGGTCTTGTCCAGATCATATTTTAATTAGCCCTTAGCAGATAGATAAGAACTGAGTTTTTCCTCTAAAAAACTTTGAAAACTCTCTGACATCTGGTGGAGTATAATGATTAAGACTCATGAGGATCTTGAAATATTTCCTCACATAGGTCTGAGTCATACTTTCAGACCAAGAGGAGAGTGTGCTTGGTATACAGAAGTTGAAGAACAGGCAAAAATAAGTTATCTGACTTCTTTCTCCTAACTTCTTGCATGGGTAACTTTTTGCATTGTAACATTTGTACTGTACAGGAGCTGAGCTCCTCGCTTTGGAGTGGACTTTGAGCACATCCAGGATGCTCAGTTATCTGCAGATGCTCATTCTGTGCAGAGCTCAGTTTGCACGCAGATCAATTCCTGTTCTGACAGGAAGGACTTTTGTTAATTTAGAAATGGTTCTGCTGGTATTGTGTTAAAGATGTATCATCTGTAGGTTAAAAAAATGAGATATCTCTTTGAAGGCCCCAAAACTATAAAACCATCTGTTTTAAGATCTTTCCAATCAAAATTAATGATGTGGCAGGCTCTGGTGGTAATAGGGTATTGAATTCAGACAGCCTTGTAATCAACTGCCAAGCTGGACTGTGGTATCCACAATAGACACCTCTGATCACATAGAGAATAAACTGGAAGACTGCATCTGAGAACATAAAAAAAATACACATGTGAAAGAGCTGTCAAGCCAATTGCTCCAGACTTGCCACTAGTGTGCAGTTCAGAATTATAATTATGCTGTATAAAAATATATATAATTTTTCTGAGACATTCGTATTAAAATGACAGCTACATACCAAAAGATACAGTACATTCTTTACTCTGCAAGATCCTATCTAAACCTGAAGAAAGGTGGTGAGGCAATTACCAAACCCGAGGATGAACTGAGCATAGCTAAACAAGTATGAATGAGCACAGAGGCAATATGAATTGTGCTTTCCGGTATTGTGCTAATAAATATATTTAACAGGTCAGTGCAAAATTAGGAGAATGTCTTGTTAAGTGTGACATCTGCACAGGATCCCCAGACTGGGCAGGAGGGAAGGAGGCAAGGGCAGGAATCAAAGCCAAGGCTGAGCTGAACAAAACCCTGCTCTCACAGACAGATGCACATGGAAGGAAGTGGAAAAAGTTTTGCATAACCTGGCCTGGCCTCATGGCTGACCCTACTCTGAGCAGGATGTTACACTAAGGACCTCCGGAGGACTCTTCCAACCCGAATTGTCCTATGACCCTATGGTCACACACAGACTACATGGATAGTACTGCTCAAAGGTGGAGAGCATCATAGTTTTCTGAAATAATTCATCACACTCGGTAACTACTTAATTTATAAATGTGATCTCTATGTTCATCCGAGCGTGCACTACACTTCTGAGTAACAGTGATGACTTCAGTGACGGCTTCCTCAACAGACAGCATCGTGCTAATGTTGGAGCTGGAGTCAGATTTGCACTCAAATACCGTATAGCCCATTAGTAGCTGTCATGGCTTGACAGAAAAAGGTTTTACCACATCACAGGATTTTAGGCATCTGACTGCTTTTTAAGGATTATTTTAAGAAAGGAAGACACCTACATTTGGAACCCTCTTTGTATGACATATTAATTTAAGTTACAATTAAACTAGGTAACTGAGAATTTAGGTAGAGTCATTATAAGCTACAGCAGTGGCCTACCTGTCACCCACAGCCTCAAATTCACTTGTGATTGGAAGAAAATCTCCCCTGCTGGTCTTTGGTTCAAACAGATTCAGCACAAACCAGCGTTTTCTTTGGTCTTCCTCAGAGAAGGCAGTTCCCAGCCCAAGCAGCTGGCGTTGGCCTGAGGCCAAAAAACGGCTGAATGGATGGATTTAGGGACAGAGTCATAAAATGACTAATCAGAACCTCAGTACCTAACTCTCTCAATAGTCACATGCTGGGCTGACATTTTCAGGCAGGTCAGCTCTAGATGGCCCAGTTATTCCATGGCATTCAAATCAAACCTTACAATGTGGCCCTACTAGGGGCAATAATTAATACCCAATTTTGCCAATGCTAAAACACTTAGACGAAACGCCAGGTGACTCTGCAAGCTCTTGAGACAAAAGCCAGTAATGAATGTGTGACCTGCTGAGTAATGAGCCCATTTCTAGGTAAAGATGAATGCTTATTTGGGAGCAATCTTACGGTTCACTTCACCTGAAAACCTTCTCAGAAACATGCAGATGCTGCCTTACCAAATTCCAAGGGGAAACATCATATAAGGAATGCTCCAGGGGTCTCAATTAAAAAAATGCTTATTTAAAAGGATTTCACAGAGAAATCACTGGGGGAAATGGCTTTGTAGACATCTGCTTGATCAGATTTTTCCAGGACGTCTATGAAGCCTTCTATTCACAAACTTACTGAAGTCATCTTCTTAGTTGTAGAAAAGAACACATAACTTAAGAACGATTAACATGTACCATTACTGTGGTGACTTATAAGATAGGTTAGGCACTCATCACATCATGTAGCACTGAGCACTAATGATTTGCAATTTCTCGTAAAAAAGCTGGATTCCAAGATACCCTTCACTTTTATTTTGAACACAAAACCAAACAAAATCAAAAACAATCTGGAGCTGGAATTTTAAACAATGGATAAAATGATTTCAGTGAGACTTGGAACATACAGAATTGTTAGCACTGGGTGTGTGGGCTTGCACTAGGCATACAGTGACAGGCCATGTCTTATCTGCATAGCGCATACCTTCTTTCAGCTATGGACACCTTAACTCATCAGCAATGAGTTCTTTCACAGATTGTTTTTGTCGGGTTTTTGCCAATCTTCTGCATCTTTTGGGCATTTCAGGGAAACTGATCCTTTCTACAGACCAGATTTCTTGTGATCAATGAGATCTTTGCACACTGGTTATGGAAATATCAACATTATTATTCCTCCACCTCCTGCCCCAGCCTTCTTTTTTCTCTTTCAATCAGTGACTCAAAGATTTTCCAGATAGAATTGAAAATATAAGCCCAAATATCAAATGACACTCCCTGCTGTGACCCTGTTAGAACTGCTTTGGTCCCACTGGGGCTTACAAGTCACAGCTCAGGGGCTGGAGATCCCCCAGATGCACCAAGCACACTCAAGTCATCTTGGAAAATCATGCTGCCTGCAACATGTGCTTACTGCCAGCACTTCACTGGATAGAAGGGTCTTTCTGAGCAGCCTGCATTGGTAATATTTTCAGCCACTGAAGTCAGATGTCACAGAGGTATCTTAAGAAGTGTTGTGTACTTACATGTGAGACACCTTCTTTCACACACTAATGAAGTTTCTGTGCTATTTACAGGGCAACTCTGAATGTGAGATATCCATGCCCATTACCACATTTATATATCAACTCTGCATGCAGATAACTTAATATTCTGTTTTAAAGAAAAGCAAGGAAAAAAAATCAAAGACTGCTTAAGCTAGTAGGAAAAAAAAGAAGACAGACACACTGTCTGTCACACATCTCCAACATTTTAGGGAGGGTTTTCTCATTTGATTAGAGAAGCAACTGAAAGGCAAAGGTGTCTGTTACCCATGTGCAGTGGATATTTTGTAAAATGTGCTTCTGAAGCTTTATCTGTGCTGTGCAGTCAGTCCTGAATTAGCAGTTTATATACTGGTTTCTAGCAAGCAGGTTCATTTACAAAGTGCCAGCACTGTTGATAGATACTAGCTTGGGGTCTTAGAATTGCTTCGGCTGTGTTAGCGTGATACCTAGCTAGCAGCAACAGCTAGCTCTATCTTAAATCTGTCACTAAAGAATATGGATTTCAGCTAAAGGGAATCTTTTTCATCCCTGGAAGAACTGGAGTATATGTGTGTAAGACTATGCTAATCATTTAAAGCCAGTAAGTTACTGGTTATGTCTGCATTGTTTTGCGGTTAAAAATTGAGGAAAAAGTACAGTTATTCAGTTAAAAGCTGGTGTTAGTCAGGGATGAAGAAGGGAGAACAGATACTTCCAGAGCCCAGCCACACAACCTTGCAGTGCTCAAATCTTATTTACTTCTCCCCACTGGGCAACCTTCTAGCAACCTTCAACATTCTGTCCTGCCAGATCCTGCCCATCACTGTACAGCTAAGGTCTTGCAGCTCTGAGAAGTGACATATTTTCCTCTGAGAGGCAGAGCATCTCAGCAGCCCATATAAGTCCTCAAACACTGCCCTAGTATATGAGCAAGAGGCAACCAGAATGTCGTGCCTGGGCTAAGGGCTGGCGCCAGGCGGGATGCAGCCTCCACTGCAACTGTAGCCCCGGCCAGCTGTGCCAGATGCCCCATGGCCACTGCAAGAGGGACTGCCTTTCTTTGCAGGCACCTTCTTGGGCCAAGGTCAGTGAGGAGGATCTCAGTCTTGGGCAGGAAACTTTTACTCTTCTTTTATGCCAACTGTGACCAAACCACAAAGTGGTAGGGAAGGTGGCAACTTTCCCCAAGCTGTAGCCAGTTACTGCACTAATACTTTTTCCTGCTCCTTCTGCTTTGTTTGCAGAGTAGCCAGAGTCCCCTAAAGAACACTTCTTGCCTCCTTTAGCAGCAGTGTCACCAAGGATCTGACCACAGAAGAAGCCATGTTCCATCTACACCCTCTTCTTCCCATCAGCCAGCCTCAGGCCCATTTTTCACTCACCAGACCAAGGCTTGATGGCCAGATTCTTGATTGCTGACAATGTCTTTCAAATGGACAAGCCTCTGGCCCCAGATATCAGCTCTGAGGAGTTTGGAGAAGGTTCTTCCCCTCAGTTGTCACCACCTGCAGTCTGGCCTGGAAGTCCACCTCTAGCTCCTACACACGGCTCTGTAGGGCACCACAAGACTGAAAAGAGATAAAGGATCAACATGGTCAAAGAAAGCTTCACCACCCAGCAACACAAAGTGGGCTGAGGGGCTTGATTATTAAGGAAAAAAAGAAAAAAAAAAAAAAAAAGAAAAAGGAAAAAAAAGAAAAGAAAAAGAAAAAAAAAAAGTGTGCTGTGAATTTGTCCAGATTTCTCTGGAGATTCATTAAACAAAGTCTCATGCCTTTGCTACCAGTGGCCTGTTTGGCAGCCATCTGGCCCCTCTGAGAGTTTTAATGATTTGAAAATGTATTTCTTTCTCAGTACACTATAGCTGTTGAAAAAACTTCCTAATGTTTACCCAGTTTCATATTTGAAATTGCCGAAAGACTAAAGCAAAGCTTTTGTACCTCCGTCCCTAATGGCTATTCTGGCAAACACAGACACTTCCTATTCAAATACCTTGAAAAAATAAACTAGCATAGGACAGGATTTTTTTAGCTGAAAAACTATTAGCATATCCCTGAGGGAGCAGGCAATTATTTTGTATGTGCAATGTAGTAACAGAATTCTCCCCTAAGCCCTCTCATTAGTCAGAGCAAAATGTAGAAGTTTTCCCCCGAATTATGATGCTGGGACTAGTTAATGGCTAAGAAGTCACTTGAACAGAGACATGACAATGAATAGCATTACACTTTTATGCTACAACATTCCTGACGCGAGTAGTGGGGCTAGGAGCATTGTTACAGATATGAATAACAACTTTGAGATGTGTTTGTGATCCATTTGTAGTGAAAAAAGGGGGTGCTGAAATATCCAACCCAGTCAACACTAGCAGCAGAGACCAGAAGAGTCAAGAAAGAGTGAGGGAAAAAAAAAGAAAATAATAATAATAATAAAAAAAGTTGTTAGCATCATGTACATTTTAGGTCTTGATTCAGTTTTGGTACTTTTTCAAAGTTGTTTCATCATCACTAATTCAGCAGCTGTATCAGCTATCAAACACACCAGTAATGGTGAGAATCTGGTTTTCTTTCGGTCTCACTTGTAGCCAGTCTGTGAGCAAACATACACCTTCAAAAACTGTCCTTGCAAATTGGAGTTCTGGGGTTTGAACAAGTCCAAAAAGTGATAACAAAATAAAATTCAGAGGTAACAGCAGCTGTAATACTTTTTTAACTGTTAGGGATCATCACAGAAATTTTGTGGTAGAGAGACATCTTCAGAGGTGAGCTGAACTTCATCTGTTGCCCTCACAAATATAATTTTAAAGTTTATACTGAAAGACTCCATCCCAGAGGGAAAACTCTGAATAAACTAGAGTCCAAAATGCTTTCTTCCAGTGCACACCAGCCACCAGAGAAGAAGCCACAGGAGAATCATAGGGGCGTAACTAGAAACAGGATATCATGTTGAACATTGCTTATTTGACACAACTTTTGTTCCCTTCCAAAGAGATGGAGGCTGTTCTGGATGTGAGGAATGAATCAGACTCAAGAGGCTGCTGAGAATGATGAAGAGCTAAAAACCTGCAATCTGAAATGTTACTTTACCCCAGAATAGAAAATATAGTGATTTTTGCAAGGGGAAAAAAAAAAAAAAAAAAAAAAAAAAAAAAAAGTACATACTAGATAAAAATCAGATGTGTTGCCTATGTCTCAGCTCAAAGAAATGCAAAATTTTAAAATTTGGCTTCATATCAAAACTGCTGACAGCCTGGACATTGATTTTCATATGGATCTCATTTTATTCTCTAATAATTGATACTGAATATTGAGAAATAGTTGTTCTGTGTTTTAACCAGATTAAATCCAGTTTGGCTCATATACAGAAAATAAATCTGCTGAGACTATCTAAATACAAGAAAATTCCTGTAGACTATCAGGTAATTCATACAGCACACTTATTTAAAAACTTCACACCTGATTTGCTCTTAATTAGAACCTCAGCTTAATGCATCACAGTATGGAAGCTTACATACCTCCCTTCATGGCTACAAATGGTTAGAGCAGTTTCCTGATCAATCCTCCAGTTATTTGTTAATTAACTGATAACAAAACTATAGAATTTTTCATGAAATATGAGTCTGGGGAACAAAGCTGCCAGTTTAATTAATCTGGTGATAAGGAGCTTTCTGTTTCTTCCACAAAACCTCTTCTAGATTTTTATTTGTTTTCTGTCACAATAACCCAGGCAAAAAGGAATGTATTTGCAAGAAAACAAGTTTTGAAGGGAGCCTGCTCTCACCGATTTGTCTACAGTTGCATTAGAAGTTCATATCTGCACTCTGCCCAGCATTGCTGGGTTCCTTTTGATTTTAATCAAAACAAGAACTTTAAAATTATGCAACCTGTAGTATGATGCTGCAGGGAGGAGATGGGACAACTGCAGCTTACACAGCTACAGCTTAAGTACTGCAGATCACTAGATAGAATACCTGCATGTTTACCATGTGATCTGCATCATGGAGAGGTGGGCACGCTTTCCACACAAGCATATATGATAACTCAATCACAGGCAGGTTTTTGGCTTCTTGGCTTTTTGCCCGTGTGGCTGTTTCTCTTGACATAACAATCACAGTCATCTTGACTCCTGGGACATGCTACAGGCAGAGGTGTGCAAAGTATGCAGGCAAACCATGTGCCTATGTCTTTACCCAGCTCTTGTTGGCTCAAGGTTTGCAGAGGCCAGGGTGAGGAGCAGGAGGAGCATCAGCAGGGCTGGTGGAGAAGTGCAGATGGAGCAGATGGAGGTGGGACTGAGAACTGGTACCTGGAAAGAGTGGAAGGGCATCTTCTTTGGGTGCACGCACACCACAGGCATAGGGCACTGTAATACCATGCCCCGAGAAGAGCATCCCAGAGGAAGTGAGTACCATGCCCCCTTCCTCTACCATCCCAGAGGAAGTGAGTTACAATAATTTTGGCATTATTAGCAGTGGATGCTCTTCATTCTGGGATCTCCCTGTGAACCCCTGAGCGCTGCTCTCCTCAGAGAACAACCTACATTTACCACTGAAACGCTTGCTTGCAGTAACGTTTTTGCCTTTGCATCTGAGCAAATTTATTTGTAAAGACTAAGTGAGGATGCCAGATGTTTGGCAGCTTTATGCCACTGAAGCAAAGTGGAATAGCTTTTACAAAATGTTGAACAAGAGTTAGTACCTAAGCCAGGAGCTGAGGTTGGTGTTGCCGCTGTGACCTGCCCCCGCATGTGGGCAGATGGTGACACAGCTACAGCTCTGTACATGGGTGTGCCTTTGGGGAAGAGCTGATCAGGGCGTAATGAGAAAATGCAGGCAATGCAGGAAAGAGGCAACCTTATTTGTTCCTCTGCAACTCACACCAATAACAAGTTCAAAGAAGAGGATCCAAAACGGAGCATCTTAGGTGCCTATGTTAAGGTGTCTGTTCACTGTATGGTACTAGGCACAGATATCTCCCACTGGCAGCAATTCTTAAGGAGAAGGGTACAAAGATGCTGACTATCTCAGACACAGGTGGGTGACTCACTCTCTCCAAGGTCCCAATTACCACAGAGGCAACAGGCAAGCCTTGATCTACCACTGTGCTAGCAGCCCTTAGATCACATTATCTCAAGGGACAGCAACAAGCTGGTTTTGTTGGCTGTCTCCAACAACAGTTGATTCAACAAAGCTAAGATTTGCTATTTTTGTCATGCACTGCTTTGCTCAGCTCTTTAAGAAAACCTTGGTGAAGATGGCCAGGGAGTAAGACTACAAGGAGTGTAAGGCCAGCTTCCACAACTCATTCAAATCAGCTTTACAGCACTGCTTTCATGCCTCTGTGTCATTAACTTGCTTGTGTGCCCAAGCCTAGGCTGTGTGAGGAGAAGAAAAGTAGTTTAGAAATCTATTATTCTACGTAGATAGGCAGTTTTCAGGGCTGCTTCTCAGGGCATTTTAAAAAAAAAAAAAAAAAAAAAAAAAAAAAAAAAAGCCTTAAATGCCATCTAGTGGTAAAAGCTTTTTTTTCACATTTCTGTTTTACAGAGAAAGGTAGATGGAAAAGGAGCACTGTGCAAGGTCATAGATAAACTTGTTTGGATAATTAGAATTTCCTTCACTTTCTTATCCTGGAATTTAGTAAACTTAGAAGCACTGTGAATAGAGGACATATGTTCACAAGACTTAAGCTCTGCACTGTCCTACATTCAAGCGAGCAGGATCCCTAGTTGTGAACAAGGACCCTGTCCTTGTAGGAGGAAAAAAGGTCTATCTCCTACATGCAATAGGTCTCTGTCTGAAACCATAAGCCTCAGAATGCTGGGCGTGGAGACAGCTATGCTATGCAGGGACAAAAGTTACCTCTTATGCAGAAATTTTACAGATAATATATTCCATAGTATGTTAAACCTAATCCTAAGATGCTGCAGCAAGGCTGTAGCAAGCAAATCACCAAACAAATCACCAAGATGTAGTTTACTGATTCTATTTTAAAACAAGCAAAAAAAATTAAAAAAAAAAAAAAATTGCTGTTTCAAAACAAGCTGTCAACATGAGCTGAAACAGTTTATATAGCATGAATTAGAACTAACATTCCTGACCTCTTAGTAAGTACCTTGCATGTCTTGGTACCTTGCAATCTTTTGCATATACTTCCTGGTCCCGCTTGTTAAAAACCCTGTGCCCCAATGTTCCCAGTGCCCATCAGAAGAGAACTCACTGACCAGCTGCCTACTGTTTGGAGACATAGTCTTCTATCTGCAGAAATACTCCTTGTGCCTCCAAGAAGATCCTGCTGGAACCCCTGGCCAGCCCAAAAGGAGATCAAGACTGACCCAGTGACTTTGAGGAACAGGATGGAGTCCTCTGGCACAACGTAGACATACTGCCCTCCTGTACTTTCAACTCCACCTTACAGCAAAGGAGTTCTTAATACACTCCAGGTAATTTACCTCCACCAAATGATCACCATGGGAAGAGGGTAGGCCACTGAAGCACCAAACAAAATTATAAACATCCATTTCTCTTCAGAGATTGCTCAATTTTCCTCATCACAAAGCAGCACAGGGGACAGACATCACAGCTATGCATGAAGCAATGGATATTTTGATGCCGTGTACGAAGTGCCAGATACTGCAGGTAAGCTGTCTGCATCTGCACAAGTAAACAGGACAGGTGGAAGGACAGGAAGACGAGAAAAGCAGTCACACTGCAAGAGAGCAGGGGGATGTTGGAAAAGGCAGATTGTAAAAGGAGTACAACAGCAGACAGCCAGGGAAGGCCAAGCAGGTCCTTTGCCACAGGAGGCTGGGGGGTTAGCAGGGCCATGCAGGAGCTGGATGGTCCAGCCCTGCTGAAGCCTGTCAGGTGGCAGCATCCTCATGCATGCTGTGTGACTGGCTCAGCTTCAACACGGGGGTATCAGGCCAAGGGTGTCCACCACCTTGCAGGCAGCTGGACAGACACATCCTGCAGTCTGTCAGAGGTGAACATGAGGCTCTGAGCTGTCCCTGCACAGCTGTGCTCAGGTTGTAGCAGGTCGGGGACAGTTCAGCTCCCATGAGGTGCGACCTTGTCACACAAGAACTATCAGGAGGCCATGGGAATAGGTACACAATATTTCACCTCCTTGTGCTGCTGTCTCTCAGGAGAAGAAGGAACCTTGAAATACCGTGGATGAGGACAACATTCTCCATTGGGAAAGGGGAATGAGGAAGCAGGGTGAGCAGCCATGAAGCTATGCACCTAAGCATGCTTCTCCCAGCTGGCAGGGATGTACATATCCTCCACCTCTTCAATTTTAAGCCCCAAGGAACGCATGCCATTTTAAGTGCCAGCATCACTTTTCATCCTCTTTTTGCTGCTTAAATTTTGTGAACGATTATTTTTGAAATTGTGAGTGCTGTTCAAAGGCCCATGATTAGACCCACATTTTAATATGAAGGTAGTGCAAATCTTCGCATTTGAAACAATTTAATACAAGCACGTGCATGAAATCTCTGCTCTTTCATAAAGTGTCTTCCTTCAACTCAGGTCTATTCTTCATTTACGTACTTTAAGTACAACCTTTTGGATACAAACAGAAGAATTATCAGACATGAAGCAGTTTTTGATACAGACAATTCTCAGCACATAAGATATCCATTTCTGACAAGGAACTACTATGGAGGAGCAAAACTGAGGTCTGAAACTGTGGGTTTGGTTTTAACAGCTGTTGTGCCTTACAGTTTACACTGGAGCTTTATCTTCCCTTACGAAAATGCTTTAAGGCAGACAAACTATATATATTTTTTGGCCCATTTCCTTTCAGTTATGATATGAATAGATGCAGATTTGCATCTTGTCTGTGTGCGTAGGGCAACCTGTAGAGTTCAAGCATCTGATTCTGGCATTTTCTGGTCAGAATAGTACTTAATGAGCTGTGCATGAGAGCGTGGCCCAATTGCCTTTGCAGTATAAAGTAGTGTTCATGCTAAAATAACACTGCAGCACAGTATGATTTTCAAGTTTGCATGTCTTTGGGCTTTTGTTTACTGGAAATGAGTCATTTCTTCAGTGGCTGCAAGAAGCAAATGAATAAAGATAGCACTACTTCGGCTTCTAACCCGCAGACAGAAAGTATAATATCTGCTCTCCGTAAGAGCTACATAAAACTTGTGCAGAGTGAAGTCTAATCTGAAACCTATTGTTTTTCCTTGTTGCTATCAAGCTTTAGTAAGCAATGGCACGAGGCCAAACAAACAAAAAACCATTTCAGCTATGCCTAAATAGACTGCAGTGCCAAGAATAATCACTATTTTGAGTGCTGAGACAAGTTTTACAGGCAACAAGCCATCCCATTGTATTCAATAGCGAAAAAACAGGACACAGAAGCATGCCAGAACTTCATGGCCTGCATCATTACACACTACAAACTTTAAAGCCCTCATTGTTTTTGAGAATCTTTCAGCAGAGCAAGGACCAGCAACCAAAGAAAGGACAAAAAATAACCTAAACTGAACAACATTGAAATAAAATAAATATATTTTTTAAATTGAACTCTGTGTATCTATATAATGTACACATTACTTCAAATAGTAAGGTGAACACTTCCTTTAAAAGTGGTGCACGACGAGGGACACATCTGCTAGCAGGGTCACCAAATATATAATACTCTCATCATTGTCAGGTCTAAAATTTAGGGGCTATTACCTACCAACTATGATGTACCTGTTTCTTGCACAGAAGTTACAAAGGCTACAAAGTTTACTGTTTATTAACAACTTTTTCACAGTGAGGATGATGGAGCACTGGAACAGGCTGCCCAGGGAGGTTGTGCAGTCTCCTTCGCTGGAGATATTCAAGGCTCATCTCGACGCCTACCTGGGCAACCTGCTCTGAGGAACCTGCTTTGGCTGGGGGTTGGACCCGATGATCTCTCGAGGTCCATTTCAACCCCTTCAATTCTGTGATTCTGTGACTAAGAAGCATTGTGCTCTGCAGAGACAAATAACAGTTAAGCAACAGAAGCCTGTGAGGAAGAGGTTTGAAAATTATAGCATTGAGATGGGGCTGTGGGAAAAAAAAAAAAAAAAAAAA
>NC_048926.1:25401877-25550592 GCF_011077185.1 Oxyura jamaicensis | reverse complement strand
GGCCTCTCCGCCCGGCGGCGAGGCGCGGGGCCTGCGGGACCGGGTGGCGGCGCTGGAGGCGGAGCTGGGCTCCTGCCGCGGGCAGCTGGAGCGGGCGCAGCGCCGGCTGCGGCGCACCGAGCGTCTCTACCGCGAGGCGCGGGAGGGCGGCGAGGCGCTGAGGAGACAGGTGGGGGAACCGGCCCGGGCCGGGCCGGCCCTTCCCTTCCCTTCCTTTCCCTTCCCTTACCTTCCCCTCCGCGCCGGGGGAGTTTTCCCGTCACGAAAACTGACGCTGAGGGAGGGGAGGGAGCTGCGGAAGGCAGGCGAGGTGAAGGAACCGGGGGTCGTTGCTTGAAATTCAGCTTCTCAGCTTTTTTTCAGCTGTCTCGGGAATGGTCCTGGTTAAGTTACTCGTGTTCCTCCTAGTGTTTACCTCAGTATACTCCTTCTGAGGAGAAATGTTTCTCCTTGTGGCAACTGTTCACATAAAAAAAAACATCTGCTGCAAAACAAAGTTCCACTGAAATAGCTACAAAGCAGTTAAATTTTGTTAGAATTATAGAAAACTAAATGGGGTCTTTTTTTTTTTTCTTTTTTTCCCCTGACACAGACCTCTAAAATGTAGCTTTGTTGTCTGTAACATGCTGTTTTTCTTGTAGGTGGAAGAGCTCACTAAGGAAATCCATAGGAAGAAGGAGAAAGATACATCTAGCGTAGAAGTACAGACAGAGGACTATGCTGCGTGGTCGCAAGCAGGTAGAGAGAGTGGCAATCACTCATCTGGAGCAGTGATGTTAACTGGTATCTTGCTTTGTGTGGTGCAGTTTTTTTTGCTTGTTTGTTTTTATGTAAAATACATTTCAAGTCTGCATCCTTACCTGCGTTAAATCTGGTAACCTAACATTTGCCTTTCAAACCATTTACAGTCCCGTCAAGCCATGCCTTTTAGAACTGTACAACAAAAAGTGTTGTGGACTGCAGCAGAATTTGTGCCACAGTACTCTGATACATAGTAATCTCGGACATTAAACAAGTGTATGTTGTACGAATTTTTAAAGTACATTAAAACAAGACATGACTTCTTCAGTAAATGTAGAATAAATTCAGCATGGAGGCATGACCTAATAATGGGCTTTGGGTAGACTGCTTATATGCATAAATTTCATATTTAAGACTAAGGGTCCTTAAACAGTTTTGTGTAAGATACTGCTTTGCTAATTTATGTAACTTCAACTTTTTTTTTTTCCCCTTCAGATTATTACTACTATGAAAATTATTATAATCACATTGATACTCAGGACTGTGCATCCAAGCTATCAGTGCAGCACAATCATGGGACTGAAGGCACTGAGCAAAACTCCACAGAGGAGTTAAAGGAGGACATTAATGTTCCTGAAAGGGTGGATAGCAGTGGAGTTGCTGAAGGTGGAGAAGAGGAAAACTTCGTCCAGAATTCACAGGTTATAGAACTGTTTGGGTTTTTACTGATCTTGAAGTCAGTAATCTGTTGATATATCATTTAAAAGATACACTTCTGGTCTTGATGTCATTTTATGAAATGCTTTTTTGGTAGTGGTCTCGTAAGGATGGTAGCAGACATTCTTAGGCTTTGAAATTATTTTTTTGTGTAACATTAGTTCCTTGTGTTCTTTGTGTAATAGATTGGTTTTTTAAAGTGTGGACATTCTAAAACATATGTCAAGTACCTGTTGGAAGCACTGGCTTTTTTTTTTTTTTTTTTTAATCAACAAACTATGTTTAATATGGCCATGCGGAATTTCACTTTTTTTTTTATGGGATCCAATTTTTTTCCTCCATCGATAGAAGTAGGAAACATATAAGGATAAAAAACTTGTCAGGGTTTTTATTTTTTTTCCTATTGTGTTTTTTTCCCCTGTTATCTAGCCTCTCACTCAACTGTTTTTGTGCCTTAGCATCTAGAAATTGAAATGGAACTGAGAGCTGGCACCTATTTTAGGTGTCTATTTTAGGAACATACTGAGATATTCACTATGTATTTCTGATGTGAAACACATCTGAGAAAAATCTGGGGGAAAATGAAAGGGATGGGGTGGAGTGTTGGTCCATTTAAAATCCATGGGAGTATATCAGTAAATGCCAGCTTGATTGTTGTCTCCATGTCTAATAGTCCAGGTAACAGTCCAAGTCCGTGGAGCACTAATACGTTTTATTTAAAACAGCACACTGTAAAATGCCAAAGAACGAAAGAGTTTCTTTTTAGAGGAAAACCAATTTCTTACTTTCTGGTCTTAGGAAACAGAAGATACATCAGTACCAGAGGGTTCTTTGGCTGAGAGCTTGAGAGCTGCTGCAGAAGCTGCTGTTTCACAGACAGGATTTATTTATGATGAAAATACAGGATTGTATTATGACCATAGCACTGGATTCTACTATAATTCGGTAAGGATTATATATAATCCTGGGTATTTTTCCTCTACTACAAAAACTTAATTAGTAAAAGTTGGTATGAACAGTGAACTAAGATCTAAGCTGACTTGAATCAAAATTCTGTAACAGTTAATTTCTGCAATACGTTTTCCATAACAGAGCTGTTTGGAGCTTTCTTCTTGTCCTATGAGGTGTGTGTATTTGTACATGCATGAATAGATAGGTGTACAGACTATCACAAATCCCAGTGGAACTCCTCTGCTGAAAATAGGTTTTGTTTGCAGCACTACATTCAACTCAACTTAAAAACAAATGTGCCTGTGGTAAACAAAAGTAGCAGTTTTCAGGTGTGGTTTTGTACTTTGTTACTTTTTTAAAGTCTCAAACTGTATCAAAAACAATGCTGTCACTTGGGAAAATAGTTAAATATCTGTGTTTGGGGCTACAGATTCCGGTCTATGATACAATTGCAGAAAAAGAGTAAAGAATGCCTTCTTGTTCAGGAACTGGTTTTCTGCATTACAGGAAGTGTTCTTGTGTGGGGTTTACATGGGAAGGTTTTGGTAAGAGGGCAGGAGGCTGTTGGGGTGGCCTCCCTGAAAATTTCAGGGACTGCCCTGTGCCAGACACAGCCACCTCTACAGCGGCCACACCACAGAAAACAGATGAACCCATCAGAGACAGTTGATCTGCCTCTTTGAAGGCATGTTTAAGAAAGAGCAAAACTGCACAGTAAAATAAGGCATAGGGGATGGGGAGAGTGTGTAGAAACAACCCTTCAAACACCAACATCAAAGAAAAAGGGTGAGGAGGATGTGCTGCAAGCACCAGAGCAAGCATGGAACACCGTGCGGGAGCAGATACCCACACTGCATTCCATGAAGAGCCCCCTACTGGAGCAGGTGGATGTTCTCTTCAGAAACTGTGGGCAATGGAGAGCCCACGCCAGAGCAGGTTCTGGCAGGAGCTGTGGCTGGTAGGGGGCACACAGTGGCGTAGATGTGGCCTGGGACCACACGTTCTGGGGGAGGACTGTAGTGGGGCTCGGTAGAAGCGTGAGGAGGAAGGAACAGCAGAGGGAAACTGTTATGAACTGACCACAGCCACCATTCCCCATCTCTCTGCTCAACTTGAGCAGGGGGATGTTAGATGCAGGAGCTGGGAATGAGGGAGTGAAGTTGACCTAGAGAAAGAGGGGACAAGGAGAGATGTTTTATATTTTGACCTTTTTTCTCACCCTCCAACTCTTTTAATTGATAGCAAATTAGTTTTCACCAAGTTGAGTCTGTTTTGCCCTGACGATAAATTGGTACATGATCTCTGTCTTTACCTCAACCGATAAGCTTTATATCTTATTTTATCCCCCTGTCCTATTGAGGTGGGTAAATGAAGAAACATCTGAATTTGGGTCTGCCATCCAGCCAGGGTCAACCCACTACAGATCTTTAGTAGATCTGAGTATTCAGTATGTGTTACTTTTTTAGCTGAGCATGTTCTGTTGAGCAATGGGTCTGTCAAAGTAGTAACAAAGTTGTTCTTAACTTATCTCATAAAGGAAAATCAACTGTATTATGATCCAACAACTGGAATTTACTATTACTGCGATGTGGAAAGTGGGCGGTACCAGTTTCATTCACGCGTGGATCTACAGTCTTATCAGGCTTCTGGTTCTCAGCACACCAAGGATAAAAAAGGGAAAAAGAAGAGAAAAGAAACGGAGTGGAATACTGCAAACGAGTATAAGGTAACTTCAGAATTGATAGATAGAAAATGCAAAACCTGTTTTATTTTTTATTTTTCACGATGCAACTTAGAGGTTGTGGTGCTTGTTTTTTGGAGGACATATGCTCATTTTCTGAAAGATTCAAACGTCTTTAAATATATACAGCAGGTTGATTAGATGTAGCTAAAGTTAAAATAATTTTCCCACTGTATTCCAGAGTTCATTCCACTGATGTTTTAATGTATCTCTACCATCATTTGGGATTGATGAAATGTCTGAAATTCCAATTCTTGGAATATTTATGCTCTTTATTGATTTTTTTTGGTCAATATATTTTTGTTGTCCATAGTATGTAAGTATATCTTAATAAGTGATGACTGTAATTTACTTGTATATTAAGTTATGAAAAACGTAACTTTATGTGGTTTTCTGATTGCTAAGAAAGCATACAGTGTAGTACATAGCGGGTACGCTGGAAAACGTTGGTCACTCCTAGGCACTGTAAGTGCTACTGTCACACACCTATTAACACGCAAGAAGCCTTTTCTTAATGAACACTATTACTGATGTTGAACAAATACAGATAATACTATTCTACAAATTTGTTTATAACTTAGATTTATTGGAATGTTGACAAGGCCTCCTTTGTTTGCCTTTTCAAAGCTGCTGCTTTAACCATTGCATAATTTCATTGTAGAGGCCTCAGCAAAGCTGATTTGTTAAAATCTGAAATAATTATGTTAGTGTCCAAGTACTCTTAGCTAATCGTTAGAAAACCTCAGTACAGAGTTTAAAAATTTTATATTGGGAGTTACTTTCTCTGATGAAAGACTTAAAGATGGAAACTGCTTACAATAAGAACCAGTAAAGGTAATTTAAATGGATAGTGGTAGTTGACTGTGGGTGATGTGAAAAATTCTGCTCCTGGCGATAACTACACATATAACATTCTTTCTCAAAAGCCTGGGGTGGATACTTAGCATCTCTGAGTATAATGTTCCTTGAGACTTAGGATGGTAATGCAGTGGTAGCTAGGAGAGTCACCCAACATCTTAGTTGTGGGTTAGCTGTGTGCAGCCAGTGAATTGGCATCCTGACACTCCCAGGAGGCATAGTTAATAGAGAATTTTATTCTTCCTGTGTCAGGAAAACAATTTGGAAATGAGTCTTTATCATACTGTGCAGTTAGTAAATCTCTTAAACTTAGTTATGTGTTGAACTTTTACATACTGACCTAAATTTACAAATGTATTAAAGGTTTTGTGGCATATATAGGCCTAACATAGAAAGTAATGTTGGCAACTTTGTGGGATCCCATCCCCATCTGCTTCTACCATCTGATTGTACTGCAAATAGCTAGCTGTCTTTAGCTCATATTACGTTTAAAGAAATACTGTTATGTAGCTGGTTTTGTTAACAAATCTTTTCTTTAAATTTGCACAGTCACAAGGTAGGAGGTAAACATCCACTTTTATCCACTCAGTAAATTGCTTTATTTGTGAGTTAATTTGATTTAGCAACAACCTAACCAGCAAACCATGTAAAATAGAAAAATAGGTTCTGTAGCATGTAGGTTTGTACATTTGTGAACAGCAAGTCAAAGGTGATGCCACAGTTCACAAGGACTTTGCCTTTTTTTTTTTTTAACTTAAAAATGGAGAATATGAAGTGAACTTAATTACTCTGCTTTAACTTTGAAAAAAAATAAAACGCTTTTTTGTCAGTCCACTTATATATAAATGCAATTTTAGATTTAGAAAACAAAAACCACCTTATTTTCATGTCTTACGTAGTTGAGTTAAAACACATTATTCTTAGTACGTGGTTGTAACAAGAAATGCATTGATTAGTTTAAAAAAAAAGTTGCATTAATAAAAGATCAAGGTTTCTTAGAACAAAAGATTATGGATTTTTCTGTGTTCTGAAAAAGATAAAATGGTTTGTTAGCTGCACAATCCAGTTCATGGGTGCAGAGTATCTCCTGGCAATATTGTTGTCCAGTTTTGTCTGGTATTGCTAAAGGCACTAATTAGTTCATAGTAATTATTGCACTATTTTCATCCAGAAACAAAAACATCTGGTTTTAAGTAGAATCTTTTAATGTTCTTTATTGTGAACTTCTTTCTTCAAAAACTTATGCCCATCCTTCTTTACTTTCCATTCCCTCTTACACTTTTGAAAAAGTAAAATAAAAGCTATCTCTGAGTACTGATTAAATTTGTAAAGTTCCTACAATTATTTTGAAGGTTATGTATTTCATTATTGCTTTTCCCAGTGGGTTACTTACTATCTTAAATTGTGGTGCTAGCTGGAAAAGTGTCTCTGAACATTATCAAGCTTTTTGTCCAATTTATGCTTTACTTTATTTTTTTTTTTGCCACAGCCATTACAAGTAGGAGAACTATATATATATATTTTTTTGCCTGCTCTGGAGCTGCTAACAGTGATAAATAAAGCAATACCATAGTCTAGTTCTGGGAATATGTCACAACCCACCTGAACATTATTATTCCCCGATTCAGATCAGAAGGTTTCTAAGAATGTGCATATGAGGCTGAAGAAGAGACTGAGCAGCGGATATAGAATTTCAAGTACACAAACACCTGTTAAATTTGCTTGCTTTCTTTTTTAGTTAAGGGATTAAACATAAGCAAGGTATTGGTAGATAATCAGTTAAAAATTTTTTGTATCCAAGAAATTAAAAAAAATAGCATTTGCATGTGTAGATTATCACAAAAAATATTTCTATATACACAATACTGGTAGCTATACTGTTTTTACAAAAACTGTGAGTTTTGATTTATTCAGTCCATTTAATCTAAAATTAATCTCTTTCTTAATTTAAAAAGAACTGTAACTGGGTCAAACAGTTAACTTTCTGTATCTGGTGACTGAAGGATTTTTTTGTTGCAATATAATTTGTAGCCATTGTGAGAAATTTGGTGTGCTCAGCTATTTTATATATACACTGTCTGTTTAGAAACAGTACATGGGATGTTTAGCACTACAGAGGTAATGAGTATTCCCTGCAAATATCATGAAGGGTGTTCATGAAAAGACAGTATAAATCTGAGAATCTAAAGAATAAAATTTTAACAATTAAATAAACCATATCATATTTTTAACAAGCCAAATTACCAAACAAGAAAATAGTAGTGAACTTCTGGTTTAAAAAAAAAAAATGTGCTTGTAATACCACAAAAAAGGAGATAAAACTCAGAAGGTTAGTCCCCTGATTTGTGTAAGAACTTTCTGTAAATATTCTTTCTTTCCAGTCACCAAACTTCTTTATTACAAATAGTTCTCTTTCAAATTGTGATCCTAAGCATGCTGCCTACATGCTTGCTTTTAACAGACAATCAGGATATGTATTTGAGAGTACATAGAATTAGCCTATATGCAGCTCTCTTAAGAAGGATTGGTGGAATACTCTGGAATTCTGAGGCTTCAGTTCTTCTTTTTGTAGTCATAGGCCAAAAAATTGAGAAAGAATTACCATAATTGCATCTTTCAGGAGAAGGATCTTTAAGTTAATTTTGAACACTTTAGACTTTTTTACTTTCTTTTACAAAAAACAAACAAACAAATAAACATCACAAGGTGGCATAAATAATACTGTGATCCCTGGTCAAATATCTAGTTCCAGCTTTTTCATAAAGGTTGGAGAATTGACTGGGTGCAGTGATGCTCATGTAGTTTTACTTGCTGGATTGGGACTGTCAGTGATATATAGCAAAATTTAGGTGCAGTTAGAAGGCTCTCACCTATGATATTTTACAGTTTACTGTTAATTACTGTCCAATATTTCAATGTGGCGCTCAAAAGTTGCTCCCACTATATCCTCTTATGGATGCATCCTAGCTACTTCTGTACAAGAAATGAGGCTTTTGCAGCAGTATTTCCCATAGAACTCTTGAAGCAGTGATTTTTATTTTTTTATCACGTGTAGTTTACTTTTTGCTGATATTCATCCCATCTTTAGGTACGTCAGTTGACAGAAACCATGGCTAATCTGAAGATATCTTCTTTTGGATTGGCAGCTTCTGGTAAAGGTAGAGTAGAGATACCAAACACAATAGTCTGTGGATGTTTACCTTTAACCTTGATATACTTACTAAACAAAAATAAACTAGTAGTTGATGTCTAGATTAAATTATTTTCCGAAAGAAATTTTTTGCAGCTGCTTCATCAAAATCTGTTCATCTAGAAAGTAAAAAAGTAAAATATATATATTTGAAACACTGTGTAAGTAAAACATCTGAAGAAAACTTTGATGGTATTCTAGAATATTTGGGGAAAATACGTGTTTGGCATCACTGTTAACATGGGGTGTCTTGACTAATCATGCTACACATTCTTCAGAGAAGGCAAATTCATGCTTCCTATGTTTCAGAGCTCCCCACTGTTGCATGAATTGACTTTTTTTATGATATAGGAAGAGCTTTACTCATTTTTATGGCTTTTAATTATTTTCTTGTATTGAAAATACCAATATAGTGAAGCTAGAAGACAGTACTTGTGACATGTTGCTAGTAAGTGAAAGCTTGGTCATCTGAGCAAAAGAACTATTTTAACCTTTTTGGAAATGTTTCATTAGTAAAATACTGGATTTCACTAGTATTTCAAATTGAGAGATTCAGTGATAAAAATTTGACATTCAGCCCTTTCTACTAGGGTGTTAAGTATCCATGATTCTATTAATCATCTACTGAGCTTCCAGCAAAACCAAGATGCAACAGACTACCTGTAGCTGAAAATTGTTTGTGCTTATGTTTTGTGTAAAGTAAACTGGTTGGGAAAACAAATCAAATCATGTATTTCTTAAAACTTTATACACACAATAAGTTCTAATTTCTCAGAGGTTGGACTAGGTGATATTGGAGATCTCTTCCAACCTAGACTATTCTGTGATTCTGTAATTTGTAAGCATGCTCAAGAGTTGCATGAATGTGCATGTAACTCAGACATAATACCGAGAAAAGGTGAAGTTGCTTGGAAAGAGCAAATGTTTGTCTCGCTCTGTCACAGTACAACAAAAAGTATATTTAAATGCTTAAAATATTTTGAATTTGTTATTAAAAGCACTTCAGTTACTATAATTATTCATGTATATAAGCAGGCACTTCTGAAGATCTTTGTATGAGTTGTTTTGTGACCTGTGCTTTAGAAACCAAAACCATCAATTCTTGTCAGTATGAACATGATTTGTAGTTCTGAAAAGATCAGTCCTCATGAAACGCATAAAAATGATGTGCTGATCTTGAACTATTTCTCTTGCAACTTTGCATTGTCTTTGTTAGGGATACAAAAATAAGAACCAATTCAACTCTGTAGTTAAGAAGCAGTTTTATTACAGATCAGATTCGTTCCACCTCTCAACTTTACTCATCGGTAGTGAGAGAGAAAAGCAAGAGATCATATGGTGTTACTCAGTCCATACCAAGCTTTCTAAAAGCTGAATCACCTGGAGACGGTCTCTGTCCAGCTTAAGACTATTGGGATTCATCTACAGACTATTTAGATATTAGGCAAAGCAACAAACGAAAATTATGTGCCTTAGATCATGGTGTAACAACCATACCTATAATAAGCGTGAACTTGCATACTTTGTGTCACTAGTTTGGGAAGAAGCATTAAGTATCCTGGCACTGAGAAATCAAGTTAATTGCTGGTATTTTTTAAGTCATTAAAGATGATACTGCCACTTACTGCAGTTTGCACAGTTGTGCTGTCATACATGCTACTTGTGTTCTGTTAGTACTGGCAGTCGTGTATAATGAAGGATTTCTTCAGCAGAAGACCCCATCAGATACATTCAGTAGCCCCAGCCTTAATGTTTAGACCTGATCAAAGTGTGCATTTTAATACAGACTTGCAAAGTTTTAAAAGGCTAAAAGTCCATATCTTTTAGCAGAGCAATTTGAAAATCCTCAATTTCATACAAGGATTTCTAAGTATATAGCTAGAATATTTTAGGAGTGTAATTGAAAATTTAAAGATTAGTAAATTCTTTGATCCCGTGCTGCTAACAAAACTCTTTGCTTCTGAGGTTCTGAACTTGCAAAAGAGTCTGTTTATGTAAATCCTTGCCATAAATACATTTTTGTGCTTGATTTCAGCAGTGCAAAGCAGATTGCTGCCTGTGGCATCAAGACTAAGGTTAAAAGAATCTGCCTTTTGCTGATTAAGTGTTTAAATGAGCTATATTTCATGGATATTCGCATGTGTTTAACTTCAGTGAACAGTATTTTTCCAATTTGATTATAGTTAATCTCGATAGGAGAGATAGTAGACCCAGAATAGCTGTAAATGAATTCTAACATCATTTATCTTAGCTCAAATACTTTATATCAAGTATTTGATACTTTATATCAAGTATATATAATACAAATATCTTTGCTTTTTGTAATAGCTTAAGAGAGTGCTTTGTGTCCTAATTAAATATGTAAATATGGTCATTACCTCTGACTTTTCTTCATTTCCGCAAATGTACTGAGTCATTTTTGTCTTGTTTACTTGAGGCATGTAAGATTATAGTTTAGGCGGAAGGAGGAGTATATGAAGATTACCTTTCTGTCTGTATTTAATAGCAGAACTATTTATTTATTGGCTTTCTTAAGACCCGATTGTAGTAATAGTGAAAAAAATACTGAAACTGCTGAGAAAAAGCTTAGTGATCGTATTGGCAGAGAGTATGTACATAGCCTTTTGTCAATCTCTACACATTATTAAAAATTCCTGCTTTCAACACGTAACAAGGAGTATTGTCAATACTTTAGTAGCCAGGCTTTGAAACAGCACCTTCTTATTTTCTAATTTAGAACATCTGAAGAGATGCCGAAAAATGAGTCCCCTGGACTCAGTATAGAGCAAGAGCTGAGTGTGTGGAGCGTTGTACTTGGGTGCCAGTGTGTCAATCATCTCTTGCTTTGCTTCTGTCATGTGCTTTGAGCAGGCTATTTAGTTTGTGTTTTCAGACTGAATTTTAAAAATTTCGGCAGCTCAAGGTATTATGGGAAGAAATATGTTTAGGATTGCGGAGAATGTCAGCACACTTTCTGAAGATGCATTTCACTCCTGCAACCGGATCATTTATAAAATGTTGACCACGGCGAGCCCTAGAAATGAGCACTGGTGAACATGACTGGCGAATGGCTGCCAGCCAGGTGTAACCCCATTCACTGCAACACTTTGAGCTCTCACACTGGACCACCCAGTGGGGTGTTAGCCTGTTTATCTTGCCGTTGGACCATTTGTTCAGAAGGATGCCATGCAGGACAGTATAAAAGGCCTTACTAAAATCCAGAAAGATTATATCTGCTCCTTCCTTCATCCAGTATGTGGGTGACCTTATCACAGAAGGAGATCAGATTACTAAGGCAGGACTTTCCCTTGATGAACTGTCACTGTGCCTGATAATAGCTTTGTTCTTTGACTGCCTTTCAGTATCTCCCAGGATAAGCTTTTCCATAACTTTTGCAAGGACCGAGGCTAGACTGATACATCTGTACTTTCCTAGGTCTTCCCTCATGCCCTTTCTGTAGACGGGTGTACTGTTGGCTGGCTTCCAGTCATTAGGGACCTCCCCAGACTCCCATGACCTTTGGTAAATTATTGAGAGGGGTGACATTATAACATCTGGTAATTCCTTCAGCATTCTGGGGTGAATCCTGTCAGGATCCAACAATTTATGAATGTTGAGCTGATACAACTGTTCCTTTACAATCTCCATGACCACTGAAAGCAAGTCACTGCTTTCCTAATCATGGTCCTCAAGTCTGAGAACCAGGCAGCACATACCTATCAGTACTTTTAAATATTGAGGCAAGAAACGCGTTAAATGTCTCCACGTTTTCATTATCTGTACTTGTTAGGTTATCCATTTCAAGTACCAGTCCAGTGTTTTCCTTTGTCTTCCTCTTGCTGCTGACATACTTAAAAATGCATTTTTTGTTGTCTGACACCACAGTGGCTGTTGTCAACTCAAGTTGGGCTTTGATCTTTCTTGTTTTCTCCCTGTGAATGCAAACTGCAGCTCCGTACTCTCCCTGTGAAGCCAGATTTGGCTTCTAGAAGTCACGGATTTTCTACTCTAGTTTCAGGAGATATTCCCTGTTTAGCCCGGATGGTTTTCTGTTCCACTCAACTTCACTTGCAGCACAATGGTATTCCTGCTCCTAAGCTCTTAAAATGTTTCTTGAAAAGTGACTAGGTCTTCTGAAATCCTGAACCCCCTGGAGCACATTTCCAGGGGACACTGCTAACTAGCTCTCTGAAAACCTTGAAGTCTGCTCTCTTAAAATCCAGGATGGCAATTCTGCTAGCCTTTTTTCTCCTTACACCAGAAATTTTGAACTCAGCTATTTCATGATCTCTGTGGCCAAGACAGCCACCTGCCATCACCTCTCCCACAGGGCCTTCCCAGTTCTCAAGGAACAGATCTGGAAGGGCACCTTTCTTAGTTGGCTCACACAGTAATTGTTAGATAAAGTTATCTGAAAACATGCTTTTATGATATATCTAGTTTATGTCTGGGAAGTTAGAATTTCCCGCAAGGATCCTAAGATTTCCCCTAATTTCATATAGACTTTGCCATCCTTTCCATCGTCCTGGGTGAGCAGTTGATGGTGGACACCTGAGTTACCTATTTTATCAGTCCCTTTAATCTTTACCCAGAAGCTCTTTACCACATTGTCCCTAACAGCAAGGGTTGCACAGTCTAATCTCTCCATTACATGCAGTGCAACACCTCATGTGCCCTGACTATCAGTCAGGAGACTCGTCCCACCAAGTCTCATTAACCAGTGAAAACAGCTATGGGAAAGGAATGAAGATAAGAGTTTGTATTTTGTTCCTCCTACTGTGTAAACTGATACACAAGCATTTCAGATGTGCTTCTGAGCCTGCAGCACTCCCTGGAGCAGCGTATGTGTTCCCATTAACCTTGCCACCCTCAAACGGTGCAGTATCATGCCTTGGCTTAAGCTCAGTGTACCTAACGGTATCCCTCTCCCCCATCAATCCTCATTTAAAGCCCTATCAACAGGTTATATATAGCCTGTCTGTAACAGCCCATAAACAAATGAGTGACGTGTATGAACTGTGCAAATCTTATTTTTGGCCAGATTACTACATCACTGAAAATAAATAACATAGGCAGCAGCCTTGCAATCCTGTTTCTTTCTAGATACTGTACATACAGGATACAGGGAGGAGGGCAAGTGTGAGCTTGTAATCATTCAGGTAAAACATGAAGTCATTTAATACTTGTTGATTATTCCTAAGAATCTGCTGTCTTACTCGAAGTGTCTCAGCAGTGCTCTCTAAAGTCTTATCCAATAGCTTGACCACTGAGCAGAGGGGAATTCTTGTGTTTTTTTTTTATAATTGTGCCACTGAGTTTTTACAATTTTGGTCAAATTTACATTTTCTCTTGGTAAAGTGAAAGTGCTTTAATTTCCATGGTATTAGCATTCACATTAGTTTGTGTACCTTGAAATGTAAAATGCTCTGTGCAAACACTTCCTGAAAAGAAGTAAAAAAGTTTACCCACTGTATTGCATTTTGATTTTTCGATATTCATTAAGGCAATTTAAAGCATCTATTCTGAATCTGAAAAGGCAAATAATTCACCAATAAAATCCAATAAGTTTTTCATTTCTCTCTTAAAGCCATTTGCTTTCATTCTTTTTTTTTTTCTTTTTTTTTTTAAGTTGGTCATCACGGTTACTACATTCAGAATTACGTTTTCAAGGTACTCTGGCAAAATTGATGTAACATTTTAGAGATTTTTCAGTTCAAAATATGTTTATGGCCTGTTTTCTGCTTGTGGAATCAAGTGACAGTGGAAAAACCTGCAATAATCTGGTTTGTATGATATGCAATGGAGAAATTTGTTGCAGTGGAAAACAGATTTTCAGTGGAATCTCTTCCACATAGCATAAATTAAAGCTTTCTTACAAGTTCTCTACAGTATCTTGATGAAATCCTTTGTTAAAGCTTTGGTTTTGAAAGGAGGAAGAACAGGTCATTAGGCAAGCATGGGTGGGAATTCCAGATATTTGAGACCATTCTGGAATAAAACAAGAAGACAGAAACAGGAGGAAGATATGATGAAGATCAATTAAAGAAATTTAAAACAAGTTGCAAGAATTTTGTAAGAGAGGGAGAAGAGTCATGAAAGCAAAACTGGAAAATACTCAAGATGGTGTTTTATAAGTTTGAAAGTAGGGACAAGAATTTTAATGTTTTGAGAAAAAAGTGCAAAGAGTAATTGAAGGTTAGAAGAAGAGTGTAGTCACACCTTCACAAGTAGGAAATTATCTTATTAATATATAATAGAATGTGAAATTTTTTCTACTGAAATGTTGACTGCATGCAGAGAACTCTGGAACTGTGAGCATTTTTTAATAGCTGTAAATTAATTCCTAGTGAAGAATTTAATTCCAAGCTTATAGTACACTTTAAAATATCTTGATCTGTAAAGAATATAACTTTCCTCAAGTGTGGTTTCTGTAACTCCTCTCCAGGATTTGGACGCAGAAGAGCAGAAATCATCTAACAGTCTGAACTGTTTTTCCACTACTGAGCAAGTAAGTTCTACTGAAGAAGAAGAGTCTCCTAATGCAAGAAAGAAGACTAAAATGGACACAAAACTACGAACCAGTCTAATAGCCAAAGAATCATTTTCCACAGACAGTATGAATTCACATTCACGTAAAAGTACACCAGATACTGCAGCATACACAGATGACTTTAAAATAGACACAGAAAGTGAGCCAGAAGAAGGTGAAATTACAGATACTGAACATGAAGTCTACAGCAGTGAAGATGAAGTAACAAGTGAAGAAACCAGTGATTCAGAAGACTCAGAAAATGAAGGTGAATTATTGTGCCTTTTACGTATGATATTACTGTATTTTTCCAAGAACCCATTAAGAAAAAAATACAGAACAGTTTGGATAATTAAAAAAATAAATAAAAGCATCTTACTTGAGATACTTGAGTTTAAAAGTGCTGTATGTTACTTGTATGTTTCTTTCTTTTCACTTGTCCTGTAGTTGGAACTAAGTAGTGATGTTTCTGTAAAACCAGTTAGGGGTATAAATCTGTGGGTTTGTTGAAACCTCAGTGGTAGAATAAATGTTTTTACATTAGGAAAGTGTCAGGAGAAAAAGTCTTGCTTAAAAATAAAGATTCTAGTACAAAGCTCACAGAAATTCTGTTTACTAGCTCTGCAGTGAATATATAGTATTTCATAGAATTATCTAGGTTGGAAAAGACCTTCAAGTTCAAGTCAGGCCGCCAGTCTGTGCTACCATGTCCCGTAACTAAATCCTATTCCTGATGCTGTTTATAAATATTCATGTATAATTCAGTGTAAGATTAAATCCATTGTGGTGAAAAGGATTACTCAGTAGTACTTGAAATTGTATCTTGTATTTATTCCAGTGCAACATGTAAGAAATTGGGATAGAGAGAAAACATATATGCTCTTTTGTATCAAATAAAGTGTTATCTTAGGTTCTTAAGACCTCCTCAAGAATGTAATAGTTTCTTGGACAAAATGGTGAAGAAATTAATGCAAACAAAAAACTGGTGCAATGTACCTGCAAAGGATATCCTAAATCACAAAATGAAATACAAACTATAGAAATTAGAAGTCTGTACTGCAGCCTGGACCGTGCTCACAATTAAACAGTCAGTTTGTTTCTTCTGCTTTCGTTCTTTCACTTACTCAGCTACCCTGATTCTGATCAATTAATGCCAGTTGAAATTCCTGAATGCCTGATGCTAGCAAGCATATAAACTCCCCAGTAATGCCAGAGTAATAAAAAACTGGAGACAGTTTCTGTCCTCCTGCCTTTTGAGCAAGTGTCTTCCCATCTTGCCCATGTACTCGTACCTGAAACTGTTGGAGACTGTTGATGCAAATGGATATTCAAGACCAGAATTCATACAGCTCTTGGAATATTAACAGATACCAAGGCAAAAGAGAATAAATATATATATTTGTATGCTCAAGTATAATGTCTTACCTGTGTTGATGCTTCGTGCTAATAAGAGTAAAAATTAGTAACAGTATGTTTGACAGAAATAATCAAATACAAAGTTTTACGTGCATGTTTTTTGTCATGTGGCCTTTTCTCAAAGTAAAACAGTATTCAGTCAGTCACTCTAATCAGTTTTGACTAATAATCCGTAAAATCATAGAATGTTAGTAAATTCCATGAATTTATTTATATTTTATTTCTGTAGAGAACCAGCTGTGTACGTGTAAGCAATGAGAATTAGTAAAAAAATTTTTGATTGATAGTTTAGTGTGGAGCTGCAAAACCTTTGAAACAGTAATTTCATCAAAGTTTTCTCTCAGATGTGTTTATATTTCTTTTTCTGAACATTGCATACGAATCAGCTAGATAACTGCAGAATGTGTATCAATTATTTGCAAAATATGGAATATAGGAGTAAAACTGTAATTTGCTGTAACTTTTTTTTTTTTTGTTATAGATGAAGAAAAGATTTGGCCTCCTTGTATCAGAGTCATTGTAATAAGATCACCAGTTCTACAGACTGGATCACTTTATATTATCACAGCTGTGAAACCTGCTACAATTGGAAGGTAAAACTGAATGGAATTTGTTACCTACATCTGAAACTATACCTGGCTTTGAAAGTAGAATAAGCCACGCAAGACTGTTTGTCCCTACGGTTCATGCTAGTCCCCCTAGCCTGCATCAATTGTGAGATTTTCTGACTTGGGCTGACTGACACTAAGAGACTTCAGTGACATCACGTAATGTTTTTTTTGCTGTGATAACAGCATACATATTTAATATAGCTTAGTGGTCACGATTTTTTTTTTTTTTTTGATAAATTGATCCTTTGTCTAAATCCTAATGGCAGCATAATAACTAGAAGTCAATAAAGTACTTTTTTTTTTTTTTTTGGGCAACTAAGATAACTCATTTAGAAATTCAGTATCACCAGAAATTATATACTGGGCTTCTCATGCAAATCCCAGTAAGGTTGATTCACCACTTTGAAATAATAAGTTAGGATTTGTGCTACCTTATATGCACTCTTTTCAGTTTATTAAAAATAAAATAAAACTCTGGTTTGTTCACTGTGGTTGATGAATGAATGCTTTCTTATGGAAATCGTCACCCCTCTTCAGCTGCTTTTAACTGATGCTGATATGTTTTGATTTGTTCTTACAGCTGGAGTGTTTCAGATACATTTATGTGAAGTTTAGCAGTTGAAAATTCTCCTTGTAATTTGCAGATAGGTACTATAATAGCTGCATTGTTTCTTCATCCCTTAGTAGAAGAACTAATATATAAATTCATTCCTCTTCCCTCCTACTACTGCAGATTTTTTTTTTATAGTAAATCTGTATCGATTACTCCTTCATTGCTTGTACTACCTACCTAGTGCTACCAAGAACTCAATCTTGGCCTTGAAAACTGATGCCAAGACGCACTGAAGTGCTTGAAGGATGCAGAGTTCAGACTGTTATTTACAGACCTCGGATGAGATGAAAAGTTCAGATAGAAATACCAGGTTTATATATAAAAATTTAAAAGTACAGCTTTACTGTATGTTCACTGCCTAATTTATAGGATGAAAGCACATGAGGGAAGTCTCCACATTGTGTGTATTGTAACATAGTACTTGTGTACCTGTAAAGGTCAAAGATATTGTAGAAGGGAAGCACAGCATTGTGGCTCAGCTGAAATACATGTTTTGAAAGCCATTATTAAAACTATTTCTACTTTCTCATGATTTATATATCAACTTGCCTTTTCAGAGAAAAAGATGTTGGACACACACTTCAGATTCCTGAAGTAGGAGTCAGTAAGGTAACTCTTATTTCTGTTTGATACAAAGGAAAATAGATCTTTGTATGGATGAAGCTTTAGATTCCATAGCTTTAAATTTTGCCAAATGTTAATTTTTTAATAAACTTTCAGAATGAGATGTGCTTTTAGCAACTTCTTCAAAGTTAGAAAAAAGAAAGCATACAGTATTTTACTGTATTGGAATATAATGTAAGCACAGTGTGATTTCTAAGTCTAGAAGAGCTAAGTGGTTTTTTGTTTGTTTTGTTTTTAATTGGAGTTTTAAAGCCCATGGTTCAATCCACAGTAACTAATTATAATCTTGAATTTCTTAGTTATTGAACTTGAGGAAAATGAATGGTTGTGTTAGGTTAGGTTGTACTGTAAAATATCGATGTCAACTAGCTCGAACTTTGTCATAAAAAAAAAAATCCAGTCCTTATAGCTGAGCTTAGAACAGCAGGTTGTGTTTTATTTTTCTTTAAGGTAGTTGTATGTGGAAGTTATGTATAGAGAGTTTGAAAATAAAAAATATTTTAGTGACGGATTTTTTTTGTAGTTAAGAGAGATTAAAGATAAATTATATGCTCAGTTTTCCTAACTACTTCGACATAGACCATTAATACAGCACTCTAAATTGAAGAAAATGTAAATTGACGGAGATGTCATCTAAACAAAAAAGGTGATAAAAGCATCTGCACATGCAAGTATGTGAAATATGCTTTACTGTGTCTGTTCCAGATGGTAGCTCTGATTAATCAGCCGTGTAACATCTTTTATACTGAACAATTTCTAGACAATTTTTTTTTTCCCTGCTATTAATGATATTTTCAGGCAGGTATTTGAAGTTGGTGTTATGAAGCAGCAAAAGGATTTTTTATTTGTCTGCAATAGTATCATTTACTTTGCTTCTTTGTATGGCTAACAATATCTACCAGTACTTCATGGGTACCTGAATTGCTTTTAAGTGTGTTTCATTGAAATAACTGATAGTCTACATAAATTATTTCACTTTGTAGATAAGGAAGCAAAGGCATGAAGATAAGTGACATATATCTTGAAACAAAAAGTTACTACCAGTTTATTTATCTTGAAACTTATAGCTGGTAACTGTGGATCACTTTGTCTTTCGCTTTTTTTAAGGGTACAGTGAGATTTAAAGAAATAGCACCCTGCAGGTTTGCAGATTTAGCATCTTTAGAAGTTCGGGTTCATCCTGCTCAGTAAAACAGAAGTAGAATTAAAAGCATTAGCAAATGACCCAATCAATCTTTCCACCATTACAGGAATATTCCCATTGTAAATTTATGCTCTCCAGTCTACAAAATACTGTTGTTGTTTTTTTTTTTTTTTTTTTTTGTAGACAGTTCTTGCTTAGAGACAAGAGGGTATTTGGTTTCAAATGAGCACTTCCTTCCCATGATGATTGTTATGTATTTTTTCACTACTATAACAAAAAAGATACTTGCTTGTCAAATCTGAAACTCGCTTTTTTAGATTTCTGTTTTTTTGTTGGGAATCTTAGCTGGTTGCAGAAGTTGATATTTTAGTTTGCTTAGTGGCCATTTTTGGAGGTAATGTATGTGTTTGTAAATTGTCTGCTATGTTTCCAAGACTACAGATTTCTTCCTCTGTTCTGTGTGGACTCAGGACCGTTATCTATATGGAGTTGCAATACATTAAAAAAATTGATTTGTTATTATCAAAATCAAAGCAGATAAAAAGAACAGAAAATAATGGATAGTGATTGTGTCCTGGGCAAGTGAAAGTTAATTACATGAAATTTACAAAAACATGGCACTTTAAGTGATTTCAGATATGAAAGATCAAGTAACCTGAAGCTGTAGAGATTCAGATTTTTTATTAATTGCATTTCTTTAAGTATCTTTTTTGATGCCTTCCAGAAAGGGGAAAATTGAGATTGGTATAACATACCTTAAAAGAATAAAATATCATGTATTTATAAGAGCAGCTAAAAATGCTTTATTACTAGATCTTGCAATCCTTTAAGTAAAGTATACTTCATATATTGAAAGTACATATACTTTTTCAGTGCTGGATCAGTTTATGGTAAAAATAGTTATATTTTTAATAGTAGGCTTTATCTCGTGTTGTTGCAGCCCATTCATTTACATCTCAAATATATAAAATCATAAAGCATGGAATATTCTATTAACCGAACCCATTCAGTTAAGTCCCCAAAATATACTCTGAAATCTTAATTTAAAACGGCATGTAAATTGCAAAGTACATGCTTAATGAGAGTATTTCACGTAGTCTTCTCTTTATCAGTTCCATGCAGAAGTATATTTTGACCACGATTTGCAAAATTATGTTCTCGTGGACCAAGGCAGTCAGAATGGGACAGTCGTTAATGGAAATCAGATTCTTCAGGTAAGTACTTGGTGTAGTGTTGCAGAAAACTGTAGTCATCTTAATATACAGTATGGCAAATCACTAGCAATGTCATTATATGGCTTTTTTCATACAGTAATTCCTTCCTTGATTCCCTTCAGTTTTCAGGGCCACTTGTTATAATATTTCATGTTTGTTTTATATAAGGAATTAGGAAAAATCCACTACCGTTAACAGTTGCTAGAGTGAAATACCCCCCATAGTTTAAATATTTGTCTGCATTTGAAAGACCAAGCTGAATCATTAGATTATGAGCAGCATTCACAAAATAGATTTGGTGTCCTGCTTTAGGAACAAATAAACATGGCTGCCAAAACTTTTCTTTTGCTATAGCCAAAAACGAAATGTGATCCCTACATCTTGGAGCATGGTGATGAAGTGAAGATTGGTGAAACTGTACTTTCTTTTCATATACATCCTGGCAGTGATACTTGTGATGGATGTGAACCAGGTCAAGTCAGAGCACATCTTCGCCTAGATAGGAAAAAGGAATCGTCTGGTTAGTCATGTTATTACTGGATATGTTTTTTTTATTATTGGTCCTCACTTTATAAACTTCGTAATCACTTCAGATAGTCTTCTTATGATTTCCTTCTCAATTGACAATAGTTTTACAGTACATGGTACTGACTTTTCTTCTTGGCAATAATGTCTATGTATAAAAATGTTAGAACAAAATTATTTTGTATGGAAAAAATATATATATTATTACTTAGAAATTCAATCTTGTGTTCTTCCTTTTAGTTTGCCCAGCACTCAGCAAAGAAGAGAGAGAGTTAGTCAGAAGAAAAGCATTAAAACAAATACGGGTAAAATATGGCTTACAGGTGAGTTCACTGTAGAAATTAAGAGTTTGAAGGTTTACATCTGCTCTGTGATTCCTGTTTTAAGCCATAAATGTCTGAATAAGGGAAGCTTTTAGAGTCTTGAGTGGTGGTTTAACTCAAGCTTGTCTCTTGTACACTAAATTTTACAAATTTCTAAGGAGACAGATGATAACAGGGCACAGAAGTTCTGTTAGAATTTTCAGAAAAGATAATCAGTTCTAATGTGTACAAGATTCCTCATACCGTCAAAGTTAACACTTCTTAAGTCATTGCTATCCTTACTTCTGAATTGCAGTGCACTCTTTTATTTAGAAAGGGAAAAATAATGAGCAACTAAGAAAATGAAGGGAGAGAGAAAAACTTTTAAGTTTTTTTTTTTTTAAGTCTGCTTTGTGATATAAAAATGCCAACATGAATATATGAAAATATTAGAGATTATTCTAACTACGGAGTTGCATCTAGCTTCTGTAGTAAGCATTCATGTACAAAACAGGACACCATCATTTCACTCAAATTCTTCACCTGCTGAAATAACATCAATATGTAATCTATACAAGTAGAACTTTAATCTGTTCTGAAGAACTAGTTCTTGAGAAACAGGTTATGTGTTTTAACAGAAAGTCAGTCACAGTCATTTCCAGTGGCTTGTCCACATGGTTTTGTGCTTAACGTGGAGAAATTGATTCTTAGTACAAAAAGAAGATTCAAGAGAATCTGCTATTTTACAGACCCCATGAAATTATTTACTTTTGAAAGAGAACTATAGGTTTTCTGTTACAAGAGTAATAGTAAGACTTAATATAGGAATGAAGTAGGATGAAGCTGCTTTACTTTTGGAGGCAGAATAAAGAATTTAAAAACCATGGAATTTAATCTTTTTGTAAAGAACACAGAGTATGAAGACAACAAAGCAGTGAACAACCCGAAGTACAAAGACAGAGCAGGAAAACGCAGAGAGACCATTGGCAGTGAAGGAACTTTCCAGAGAGATGATACTCCAGCTTCTGTCCATATGTAAGTGTTTGGGGGAAAAAAGTCCTCTGTGTCCTTCTCTATGGAATCTTAAGCAGTGACACAGTTAAGTATCAGTTAGTTACTAGGATACATTTTGTTAGATTACTTATTATCTGTATACAGTGTTAGAACTACACAATAATTGTTCTCACTTCCCAGTTCATATGCTATTATTTTCTCCTCACCTCCCATACAGAATTTATCTTTGCAGGATGTTTAGATTACTTTCTTGCCGACTTAGAAAATCAAGGAACTGACCAGATGTACTATTGACACTTTCAGCAGCCTGTTTCTATTTTTTTCTGTCCAGTCCCAGCAATAGTAAAAAATTTTCACCCACGTCATTTCTTTCAACTGTCAATATCCTGCCTATCATAGGGTGTGCATGTACACTCTTAAATGACACTTACTTTAAACTTCCTCTTGAATTATTCCTTTGCTTCTTTAGTTGCTTTTGTTTGTTTGAAACATTACCTTGTAGGTGCTTGTAAGTTAGTAAAAGGAAATGGGGGACAATGACATGAGATTCCAATGTGTGTTGAAATGCTTTAGTGGTGAGGTAGTGATACTGCCTTTTCATTAGTGCAGTTGATGCCCACTCACCTATGCTGTATCTTGTAACTCCTAAAAGTCAGCAGGTAGTTCAGAGGGAGTATTAAGAAAGTTGGTGTTGACCAGGGTCTTAGGATAGCTTTGGTAACCAAAGATATTTATGGGAAAATAAATGTAGAATTACAGAATCAGGGTTGGGAAAGACCAACACGATCAAGTCCGGCCATCAGCCTGACCAACCCAAGACCTTTCACTAAACCATGTCCCTTAGTGCCATGTCTGCACATCACGGGAACTCCACCCCTTCCCTGAGCAGCCTGTTCCAATGCTTGACCACCCTCTCTGCTAAGAAATTCTTCCTAAGGTCCAATCTAAACCTCTCCTGGTGCAACTTGAGACCATTTCCTTATGTCCTATCATGTGTCACCTGAAAAAAAGAGACCAGTACCCTCCTCCATGCAACATCCTTTCAGGTAGCTGTAGAGAGCAATGAGTTGTCCACTCAGCATCATTTTCTCCAGACTAAATAACCCCAATTCCTTCACTAGCTTCGTTGCTCTCCTCTGCACACACTTCAGGAACTCAATATTCTTCATGTAGTAAGGGGCCCAACACTGGATGCAATATTGAAGAACTTGAAAAAGTTGGCACTAGGGCCTTTGAGGTAGCTCTTAGAAACAACACAATATTTGGATCTTGGTTTCCAGAGTTGCATATGCATGCACGTTTCTGCCCTTAAATATTTGATTAGCATTTGCTTTGTATTAACTCTAGCTTATTAATTATCTTAAAATTTCTTTAAGTGAAATCAGTGACAGCAACAAAGGACACAAAATGTTGGAGAAAATGGGATGGAAAAAAGGGGAAGGCCTGGGCAAGGATGGTGGTGGTATGAAGGACCCGGTAAGTCTGTCTGGTTTTTACTTGGAGGACAAAGAAATAAAAGTGCATTTGCATTTGAAAATGTCTAATGATAAGCCATGATTCACTGGAAACATTTCAAAGTTCAGTGTGTAAGGGAATAATTTCAATAGGACTGATCACAAATCAATTTTACCTTTATCAGTGAAGTATTCTGAAATTTTACTATGATTTAATCACATCAGTGGAAAATGACAGTAAGGTGGTTGTTAAGAAACTGAACAAGCGAAGAGAGACATTGGGTTAATAATTTTGTGTTTGTATACAAAGTCTGTTGGAAGAAAGAAATTAATTTAAGTAACGTGAATTCAAGATGGGCATATGATGTAATCCTTCATTTTAACCAAGACAGCTGTAGCACAAAATTCAAACCACATGATGAGCCATGAGAAAGGAAAACCTGTCAAGCCACAGATCTTTGGATTATAGATGCCGATTGAAAACCTTGGGAGAACTTTAAATGTTTGTGTATGATCTAGGTATAGAAGAGCTGTAAACAGAAGTGCTTGGGGGAGAGAGGGAATAGTATTATAAAATATTAAGTATTTAGAATACCTAACCTGCAATTACAGTATTATTTTATGTATTTGACAGATCCACCTTCAGTTACATAAGCTGAATGCAGGTTTGGGTACAAGCAGACCAGCCTCAATCGAAGATGTTCAGATCATCCAAAGCAAGAATAAAAAGAATTGGGATAAAGCAAGAGAAAGGTTTGCTGAAAATTTCCAAGAACCTAAATCACAAAAGGATACACCTAAGATTACGCCTTGGGTTAGAGGGACCGCAGAGTGAAAAAATGTGGTTCCACAGCAGCGTAATTCCTGTGTGTAAATAGTTGGAAGAGAATTTATTTTTATTCTTTCTTTTTTCTTTTGCTAAAGCGGAGGTTTGGTGATATGTAAAATACAGTTGTGGAAAAAATTATGCTAGATTAACTCTAGTATGTTAATTGGTTTTCTGTAGTCTTCATGCTTTTATAAAAACATTTTTAATAGGAAATGAAAGAAACCTAGGGGATATTCAACTTTAAATACTTGAATGTGATTCTCATCACGAGCAGGAAGTTTCTTCAGTTGTGTTTTTAACACTGAAGTTCATGAAAAAACAAAACACCTGTTAAATTTGATAACCTTAACTTTTGAACAGTGGTTTAAAAGCAAGCTGAAACAAACACCCCACACCCCCAAAGAATAGAACATTGTATTGCCTTTTCCTTTTTTGTATGTTTATTCATTACTGCCATGAAATGCTCAGCAAGAGGTACACCACTCTTTAATTCATACACTTCACTACCAGTCATGTCTCAGCTTACCTTCAGTAGAAAACAAAAATTGTTTTTAATGATCCATCAGTACTGTTAAAAAAAAATAATGTATTCCATGAAATAAACTACCAGCATTGATGAAGAAAACAATGTTTGAAGAGAGGACAGCTTGTAGCAAAATTTTCTTCCGTGAAGAATTTGCTTGAGACTTGTTCAGTAAATCTGTATCACGCCTTTTAAAAGAGGGGGTATGTTTAGAAAACTGCTGTGTGTATTGTTCGTTAATTTCTTGTTCTGATGCATCCATTGCTGGCAATGGAGTTTCTGCCAGGGGAAAAAGGAAAAAAAAAAAAAAAAAAAAACATTTTGGGTGGAAAAGGACTGCCAAACTGAAGCTGACAGCTTGGTATTTATTCACTGTTCCTAAACACAATAAATTATTGTAAATTTAAGCAGTGTGCATCTTGATAATATCTTGTGCATATGCTGGAGGTGAGCACTCTTCTACAATGAGGAAAAATTAATCCAGCTTTAGTCAAGTTACAGTTCTGATAGTTGCCCAAGTAAAGGAAAATTGATAGTCTCACCATCTTCCTGGATCACGCAAACAACTGTCAAGCACTGTGGGGTAAAACCAGGACAGATTACTAGCTATTTATCTTACTCTATCCTTAGACTCTCATAATATAAACTGAAATATTCATTCAGTGCTGTTTAAATCATTAAAGAAAACAATTTAAACGTAAGGGACTTACTTCAGTAGCATACAGTTAGTGATACAGCTACGAGTACCCTGAATGCCTGTAGTGGTATTGCTTAAAACCAGTTCACAATTCAGCTTTGTAAGCAGCTATCTTTTCACAGTTTTAGCTAGTTATGAATTACTGGCTTACTTTGCCAATGCATTCCTTTTTGTGAACAACATTTACATTTTCAAAGGATACCTCTTTCTAGCTGAGAAAAAAAAATCTGTATTAAACAGCAGTACACTAAGTTTTAGTTTACCAAATATCTAAAAAGGGACTAATGCTACTAGGAAAAAACAAGAGCCTGCAAAAACAAAGGGTTTGCTTATACTTTTTCTGTTGGTGATGTTAATTTGTTTGTTTTAAAATTGATCTCTATGGTCTTGATAGTAAATCAAACTACAAATCTTAATTTGAAGGGATAAGAACACATTTGGTATGTATCTTACTAGGAACCTTAGCATTTGTTCTCCCCAGTTATTCAAGTTACAGCTCTAAAAAGTCAATCACTGGTTCATTGTTGCCATGAAAAAAAAAAAAAAAAAAAAGAGATGTTGAAAGATTTAACTTTAAAGATTTGAAGTTTGTATCTCATAAAGTTTGTGAAGTAAGATTTAATTTGCTCTGAGAGAGGTACAGTCTCATGCAGTCAAGCACAGTCTGCTTTTGGTACTGCAGCTTCCTCTTTTAATAATTCCGTATAAAGGGTCGAAGCTTAGTCTCAGTTTAGTGTTGGCATGACAAATCCCATTAGCTCTTGCTGCTGCCTAGGAAAACAGAAAAAGCAGTTCCATTAATACAAAGCACTGCTAACAAAACAACTGGAGATAAGGTATGACTAATCCTCATCAAGCAGTTGTGTAGCTCTATTGAGAAGACTTTTATTGAGCTAAGTAAGGCTCTTCCTCCCCTATTTGTCACCCCTTAGGAAGCTTAAGAAAAATGGAAAGCGGAAGCCCTCAGTGGTATGCAAACTTTATGTGCAAATGCAGTAATGCTTTCCCTCATGTCAGGAGGGAAGCATGAGCTGCCTTTGCACTATTACAATTTTGGAGGCTATAACCAGTAAGATACAGCATGAAGTCTGTCTTACCTTCTCAATCCTCCAATCATCTTGTTGACTTTTCTAATTTATGCAGGTTGTGTAATCTTTATGTTCATCACTTAAACAAAATTACTTTTCTGCACACCTCAAGTCAAAAGTTTCAGTATTTACTGTGTATACGTAAAGTAGTATTGACAATGTGTGTCATCTTAAACCTGTTGACAACATTGCAATAATCAGTTTATACAAACAAACAATTTTCTATAGTTCTGGTAGGGAATTTAGCAAAGCACCAACCTACCAAACATATTGTAAAATCTAAAAAAGACTAAGAGGGGCAGATATGTTCATCTCTTCAGTGCTGAACAACCCATCAGTCATGTAAAAACACTGAGCACATTCATCACTGCATGAAAACCACGGGATTAAACCAGAAGGGGCTCTTAAGTACTGCATGCATTTGAAATATTTTTCTCAGTCATATCACAGATGAAACTTGAGTTTCTGTCCCAGCAAGAACAGACCCTTTGCTGCTGCAGCCATTTGTATCAAATGTACTTCGAACAAGCTTTCAGCTTGTAACTAGTAAAGCCACAACAGCAGGAAGAGATCTCAAAAACAGCGTTCTGAACACACGGCATTTAAGATAACATTTGCATAAAAACTGATGCTTTTATATGGACTTTGTATAAATGCTTCTTATCTTTTTGACCAAAGAAAGTGTTTATTCTTCAGCCAGTTGCCTTTCATCCGAATTTCATTTTAACCTGGCAGTACCTATGTTCTTCTGCATACACGTGTGCTGGTTTCTGTGGCACAGCTAAGAGAAATTAATTATTCTGGATACAGCCCCACATCGCAGCAGAGCATCACCCGTTTCTTACGCGGCTACCTCTCAAGCTCCTTGGTTAAAGCAGGAATAAATAAATAAATAAATAAATAAAACCACCATTAGGGAAGCCACACCTGTGAGGGAGGCCTGCGGCGCAGGCAGGGAGCTGTGAAGGGAGGGCAGCCCCCGCCGCTGCCCGCCCGAGCCAGCCGCCCCTCAGCGCCCCGACCCGCGCCCAGCCGCGGCCGGCCCTTACCTCCCGCCGCGCCCGCCGCCATCTTGTCTCGTCCGCCCCCCCGGGGGTGGCTGGGGGAGGAGCGCGGGCTGGGGCCGCGAGGAGGGGAAGGGAGGGAGGCAAAGAGAGGGAGGTGGGGGCTGTCGGTGAGCTGCTGTTGTGCTGCTCTGGGGGTCACAAAATCACAGAATCACAGAATAGTCTAGGTTGGAAGAGACCTCCAAGATCACCGAGTCCACCTACCTAACCTGACCTAACACTAACACCTGACCTAACACTAACAAATCTTCCACTAAACCATATCCCTAAGCTCTACATCTAAACGTCTTTTAAAGACCTCCAGGGATGGTGACTCAACCACTTCCCTGGGCAGCCTATTCCAGTGGCTAACAACCCGTTCAGTAAAGAAGTTCTTCCTAATATCCAACCTAAACCTCCCCTGGCGCAACTTTAGCCTGTTCCCCCTCGTCCTGTCACCAGGCACGTGGGAAAACAGACCAACCCCCACCTTGCTACAGCCTCCCTTTAGGTACCTGTAGAGTGCAATAAGGTCACCCCTGAGCCTCCTCTTCTCCAGGCTAAACAGTCCCAGCTCCCTCAGCCGCTCCTCATAAGACTTGTTCTCCAGAGCCTTCACCAGCTTCGTAGCCCTTCTCTGGACTCGCTCAAGCACCTCCATGTCCTTCTTGTAGCAAGGGGTCCAAAACTGAACGCAGTACTCGAGGTGAGGCCTCACCAGAGCTGAGTACAGGGGGACAATCACTTCCCTGGACCTGCTGGCCATGCTGTTTCTTATGCAAGCCAGGATGCTGCTGGCCTTCTTGGCCGCCTGAGCACACTGCTGGCTCATATTCAGCCGACTGTAAACCACTACTCCCAGGTCCTTCTCTGCCAGGCAGCTTTCTAACCCCTCATCTCCCAGCCTGTAGCTCTGCTTGGGGTTGTTGTGCCCCAGGTGCAGGACCTGGCACTTGGCCTTGTTGAACTTCATACCGTTGGCCTCGGCCCATCGGTCCAGCCTATCCAGATCCTCCTGCAGAGCCTTCCTACCCTCGAGCAGATCGACACACGCACCTAACTTGGTGTCGTCTGCAAACTTGCTGAGGGTGCACTCGATCCCCTTGTCCAGATCATCGATGAAGATATTAAAGAGGACTGGCCCCAGTACTGAGCCCTGGGGGACTCCACTAGTGACCAGCCTCCAACTGGATTTGACTCCATTCACCACAACTCTCTGGGCCCGGCCATCCAGCCAGCTCTTAACCCAACGAAGTGTACGCCAGTCCAAGCCATGAGCAGCCAGTTTCCTGAGGAGAATGCTGTGGGGGATGGTGTCAAATGCCTTACTGAAGTCAAGGTAGACCACATCCACAGCCTTTTCCTCATCCACTAAGGGTGTCACCTTGTCATAGAAGGAGATCGGGTTCGTCAAGCAGGACCTGCCCTTCATAAACCCATGCTGACTGGGCCTGATCGCCTGCTTGCCCTGCAACTGCCGCATGATGACACCCAAGACAATCTGCTCCATGAGCTTCCCTGGCACTGATGTTAAACTAACAGGCCTATAGTTCCCCGGGTCTACCCTCCGGCCCTTCTTGTAGATGGGCATCACGTTTGCTAGCTGCCAATCAAGTGGGACCTCCCCCGATAGCCAGGACTGCCGATAAATGATGGAAAGCGGCTTGGCCAGCTCCTCCGCCAGTTCCCTCAGTACCCTCGGGTGAATCCCATCCGGCCCCATCGACTTGCGTACATCCAAATGCTGTAGCAGGTCGCCAAACATTTCCTTGTGGATTGTGGGGGCGACATTCTGCTCCTCATCCCCTTCCACAAGCTGATTACTAAGTTTCCCCCCACATCCAGTAGAGGGTGGAGATTCTCCTTAGTCCTCCTTTTTGTGTTGATGTATTTATAAAAACATTTTTTGTTGTCCTTAACAGCAGTGGCCAGATTGAGCTCCAGATGAGCTTTGGCCTTTCTGATTTTGTCCCTGCACCGCCTCGCAGCATCCTTATAGTCCTCCCTAGTGGCCCGCCCTCTTTTCCAAAGATTATAAACCCTCTTTTTTTTTTCCTAAGCTCGAACCACAGCTCTCTGCTCAGCCAGGCCGGTCTTCTTCCACGCTGGCTCGTCTTTGGGCACGTGGGGACAAACCGTTCCTGAGCCATTAAGATTTCTTTCTTGAAGAGCGCCCAGCCATCCTGGGCTCCTCTGTCTTTCAGTACCGCCTCCCAAGGGACTTTGCCAACCAGTGTCTTGAACAGCCCAAAGTCAGCCCTCCGGAAGTCCAAGACAGCAGTTTTACTGATCCCCTTCCTGACTTTGCCGAGTATCAAGAACTCTACCATTTTGTGGTCACTCTGCCCAAGACAGCCCCCGACCATCACGTCTCCCACCAGTCCTTCTCTGTTAGTGAACAGAAGGTCTAGCGGGGCACCTCCCCTGGTAGGCTCGCCAACCAGCTATGTCAGGAAGTTATCTTCCACGCTCTCCAGAAACCTCCTGGACTGCTTTCTCTGGGCTGTGTTGTGTTTCCAGGAGATGTCTGGAAAGTTAAAGTCCCCCACAAGAACAAGCGCTGACGATTTTGCAACTTCCGCCAGCTGCCTGTAGAACTCCTCATCTGTCCCCTCATCCTGGTTTGGCAGTCTATAACAGACCCCCACCAGGATGCTTCCCTTGTTGGCCTTTCTGCTGATCCTAACCCATAGCAACTCCACCTTGTCATTCCCAGCCTCAAGTTCGATGACATGGAAACACTCTCTAATATAGGGAGCCAATCCACCACCCCTTCCGTGCTGCCTGTCCCTTCTGAAGAGCCTATAGCCAGACATTGCAGCACTCCAGTCATGAGAGTGGTCGAACCATGTTTCCGTAATGGCAACCAAGTCATAGCCTGCGTGCTGCACAATGGCTTCCAGCTCCTCCTGCTTGTTGCCTATGCTGTGTGCATTAGTGTAAATGCACTTCAGCTGGGCCTTAGCCTTCTCCCCCAGCCTTGCCACTGTTCCCCCTGGCACACCTCCAACAAGCTTTGTTTCATCCCCGCCCCCCTTCTCACCTAGTTTAAAGCCCTCTCAATGAGCCCTGCCAGCTCCTGGGCCAGGATCCGTTTTCCCCTTGGGGACAGTTGGGACCCATGTGCAGCCATCAGGCCAGGTGCCGAGTAGAGCGCCCCCTGGTCAAAGAACCCAAAATTCCTGTGTTGGCACCAGCCTCTGAGCCACGTGTTTATCAGGTGGGCTTTTCGTGTCCTCTCTGAACCATTCCCTGCCACTGTAGGAATGGACGAAAACACCACCTGTACTCCCGCTCCGTCCACTAACCGTCCCAGCCCCCTGAAGGCCCGTTTGATAGCCTTCAGGCTTCTCTCATCAATGTTATCACTGCCAGCCTGGACTGTCAGTAGCGGGTAGTAACGGGTAGTAGTGGGTCCAGAATGAGTCTGGCGCATTTTAATGTATATGTATTAAAGTGGCTTTTAAAATATTTAGGATCAGAGGTGATCCTGAGAAGAATGGGTGAAGTCCCAGGAATGGTTTTGAAAGAGAAGTGCCTGTTGGGAGCCAGCACAACCAGCCAAGGGGGCAGGCGCAAAAGTAGCCTCAGCCTGGTCAGGGACCAGCAGCCCGTCTCATCAGTTGGCAAGCTGACTCGTAATGGGCTATCGGCTGCTCCTTCGCTGTAAATGGACAGTTCTTCTGCCTCGCCCTGCTCGCCCCGTGTGTTCTTCCTTTCCTAAGCAAAGGAGTAGGGTGGACTGCCCTCGCCTTTGTGTTCTCAAGCCCAGCCTGGATGCTACTGCAGAAATATGCTTTGGCCAGGCCACTGGGCCATGTGAGCCCAGAAAGTCTTTGTTGGTGTTTAGACTAGAATTTGCAGCAAATTCTAGTCTCACAATGAAATCTCAATGTTCAATTATTTCCTCTGCAACCCTTCACTTTCTTCTTTCTTTTTTTTCCCTCTGGCTACTTTTGTTTCTCTAGATACTACTGTTTCCCTTTAGATGCTACTTTAGCAACTAAAAAAGCAAACAAACAAAATAAACAAAAAAACACTGATACCAGACTTCTGGTACCATGATACCAGACTTCTTACCACCATCATGCTGGTCACTGGATTTGTTTGTGTGTTTGTTTGTTTTAACTTCCTACTTTTTTGTATTTAGCGTGTAACGACAGGGCTGGATTAAACACTAAAGCATTTAGCAGTGTCAATGAGGCTTACTGCGAGTCGAATTTATAGTACCAGCTCCTTAATCCCAGGCTATACCTGGAGTATTGTGTCCATTTCTGGGATCCCCAGTACAAAAGAGACACGGACATACTGGAAATTGAGTTAAATCCAGTTGGAGGCTGGTCATTAGTGGAGTCCCCCAGGGCTCAGTACTGGGGCCAGTTCTCTTTAATATCTTTATCAATGACCTGGATGAGGGGATCGAGTGCACCCTCAGCAAGTTTGCAGATGACACCTGTGTTATCTGCTCGAGGGTAGGAAGGCTCTGCAGGAGGATCTGGATAGGCTGGACCGATGGGCCGAGGCCAACTGTATGAGGTTCAACAAGGCCAAGTGCCAGGTCCTGCACCTGGGGCACAACAACCCCAAGCAGAGCTACAGGCTGGGAGATGTGTGGTTGGAGAGCTGCCTGGCAGAGAAGGACCTGGGAGTAGTGGTTGATAGTCGGCTGAATATGAGCCAGCAGTGTGCTCAGGCGGCCAAGAAGGCCAACAGCATCCTGGCTTGCATAAGAAACAGTGTGGCCAGCAGGTCCAGGGAAGTGATTGTCCCCCTGTACTCAGCTCTGGTGAGGCCTCACCTCGAGTACTGTGTTCAGTTTTGGACCCCTCGCTACAAGAAGGACATGGAGGTGCTTGAGCGAGTCCAGAGAAGGGCTACGAAGCTGGTGAAGGCTCTGGAGAACAAGTCTTATGAGGAGCGGCTGAGGGAGCTGGGATTGTTCAGCCTGGAGAAGAGGAGGCTCAGGGGTGACCTTATTGCACTCTACAGGTACCTGAAAGGAGGCTGTAGCAAGGTGGGGGTTGGTCTGTTTTCCCACGTGCCTGGTGACAGGACGAGGGGGAATGGGCTAAAGTTGCACCAGGGGAGGTTTAGGTTGGATGTTAGGAAGAACTTCTTTACTGAACGGGTTGTTAGTCACTGGAATAGGCTGCCCAGGGAAGTGGTTGAGTCACCATTCCTGGAGGTCTTTAAAAGATGTTTAGATGTAGAGCTTAGTGATGTGGTTTAATGGTTTAGTGGAGGACTTGTTAGTGTTAGGTCAGAGGTTGGACTCGGTGATCTTGGAGGTCTCTTCCAACCTAGATGATTCTGTGATTCTGTGAATCCACTGGAGGGCATCAAAGATGCTGAAGGGATTGGAGCACTTCTGTGAGGTAAGGATGAGAGAACTGAGACTGTTTGGCCTGGAGAAGAAGAGGCTCAGGGGCATCTCTTCAATGGCTTTAAATACCTGAAGGTGTGGTGCAAAGAGGAAAGAGCCAGCCTCATTTCAGTGGTGCTCAGTGCAAGGACAAGAGGAACATGTACAAGCTAGAACACAGGAGGTTCCCCCTGAACACCAAGATGCACTTCTGTGCTGTGTGGGTGACCAAGCACTGGCGCATGTTGCCCAGAGATGTTATGGAGTGTCCCTCCTCAGACATCTTCAAGCGCCACCTGGTCCTGGGCAACCTGCTCTGTGTGTCCCTGCTTAAGCAGGGTTTGGACCTGATGGCCTCCAGAGGTCCCTGCCAGCCTCAGCCATTACATTATTCTGTGATCTTGTGAACTTCCTTGGCAACTTCCTGATCTTTCTGTTTATTCTTTATCTGCATAATGGGAATAATAATACTTCTCCACAAAATGTGCCATGAAGAACTGATTAGCAGTTGGATATTACAAAGATGGAGGCTACAAACATATCTAGAGAGGCAGAAAGTAGTCTTGAACTAACAATTGCAAGAAAACCAAAAAGAGCTTACATGAGAGTGGTCACTTGAAGAAATAACATGCCATCCAGCCTACCATTTGCTACAGGAACTCAATCCTGCCACTTATTCTTGAGGTTAAGATTCATGACCCAGAAGAGGCTAAGCTGTGAGAAGAACAGCAGGCATGTGAAGAGTTTGAATGGTAAGTGCTAAGTAAGAATGAATTTTAGAAAGTATACGAGTGTTTATTCTTAAATGCCAGCCTTCAGATTAGAAAGGTTAGAACGAAACTCCAGCAGATCTTCCCTGAGGCTGTTTGTGCCACCGCTGAGGTACAACACCCTCCTCCGGCTTTGCAAGCCCTGCATTCTTCTGCACAGCAACAAAGAAATGATTAGTTAAAAATTAATTAATTAATTTAATTAATTAATTTATACAATGCACAAGAAAATGGCACAGCACCAGGCCATTTCAACTTTTTAAAATATTGTCATGTGCTTTGTAAAGAGCAATTCTTCCTTGCCTGATGTTGTGCAAATTCATGGTGTTACCAAATCCTTGCTCTTGAGGCAGGTCTGAATGGGACCTTCTGTTCTTAGGCTATTGCTTTGTGTGATGAAGGCATGTTGATCCTCCAGAAAGGCAGTGGCAAGTAGAATACAGCTGTGGTATTTCAGTGGTATGTTTTATGTTCAGAGTTTTTTTGAGAAATTTTCTGACCCATGCCAACAAAGAGGTTTTTTGTTTGTTTGTTTGTTTGTTTGTTTTTGTTAGTTTTTGTCGTGATCGCTGTGGGAAAGCAGAGGTTCTGGCTGGGTGGGTTATTTGATCATGGAATGCTGTTAAGCTTTCTGCGGAGGCCTGTGTGATGTGAAAGTGATAAACAAGAAACATAGATATGGAATCCCCATTTTTGTTCTGGTTGAAGACAAATAATTAAGTGAGCAAGGTCGCTGTCTGTCTATTTCAAAGTTTGCTCAAAGCACTCTATGAGAGGGTGAGTGTAGTTGGGATGTTTTTGAAAAATAAGATTTCTTTGTGACAATTGTTCCATTTTTCAATTCACCATATAGATACTTCATTTTAGGCATCTTCTGTCTTTACAGAACAAAGACGTGATATGGAAATTGCTCACGGTACCCATGTGGAGGAAATTACAAGTTCTTTAAAATAACCTTACCAAGTACACATCTTTAGTGTCAAATTTTGGAGGGATTTAAAGAGTTATAGCTCTTCCGGTGAATTTGCAATACTTGTGCTTTGTTTTTTGTTTGTTTGTTTGTTTGTTTGTTTGTTTTTGTTTTTTTTTATGGATTGAAATATTTGGCATATATTTTGACTTGACTGAGAAATACATGTGGAAGATAAATGGGAGCTTCAGCCTTATCTGCTTTCCCACGTGTCTGTACATGTGGCACCCTGCAGAGACCTTGCCATCTGAGCACAGAAATCTGCACCTGACTTGCTCCAATGCCCATTGAGTTGGAATTTTGCCACAGCAAGAATCGAATGAAAACTGAATGTGGTTTTAAGCCTGTAATCATTCTCACATTGGGTAGCCACAGCTTGTTCTTCCTCAGACCCATGGAAACCAAGTTTAGCTGTTTTCTCCAAAGGCTATATATTTGGAGTTACAGAAAATGTGATGTGAGCCTGATGGGCTTCCTAGCTATCCTGTGACTTGCTTTCAGAAATGTTTTTCCTTTCCCCTAGATGCAGCTAACATCTGGCAATGGTAATATTGCAATTCCCAGTATTCACTGTTAAAACTAATGAAGTATTGAAGCCTAGATAAATCACTTTAGTCGTTACAAATAAAGATTAAGAAGGCTTAACTGAGTATAAGGCTGATTTTAAAAATGCTAGAGTAGATGCATTGTCAGGAGACCTTTAAGTTTCAGATTTCAGTAGACCTGAAGAGGCCTCCTGTAACAGCTGGCAGGATTATTAATAGCTGCCACAACTGATTTAGGTAAAGAATTGTTTTCCTGTGGGATTTTAACTAATGAGTCATGTCATTTTGTTCACCTTAGTTTTTATTTGTTTTGCTTTGAAAGGAATAAGTTTTTGTTATGCAGGCTGGATACAGACAGTGTGTCCTGTTTTGAAAACTGGGAAAATCATCCTACAAATTCTGGACTCTAAGAGCAGGGGTCTCAACGGGGATGTCATTCTTGTCTTAAGAGTATGCATGCTAACCTGCGTCAGATAATGATCCTGCCCCTGGTACTCATACTTACATTGTGTTAGTAAATGGATAATGGAGTGAACATTGGTGTAGAAATCTACATATACACATGCCCTAACTCTTAAAACCTGAGGAGAAATTAAAATGTTTATGTCATACATCAGAAGAACAACACAATCCCAAACTCAGAGATGTGTCCTTCTTTCTCAGCAGCACTTCCTGCATGCAGTATTACAGCAATTAGCTGAGGATTTTTCTGCTGTCATTCATTTAGGAGACATGGTATGTTTGCTTACCTAAATGAAGCAATTACCCCCTGCTCAAATTCAGCATTCTGGACGGCAGCTGAACTAATAGTTGGTGTAATCATGATGTCAGCCAAATTGTAGCAAAGTTACAGGTGTCAGGGTGCTTGTTTATTTTCAAAACACTGCACATTTCATATTGCATATTTCTCATTTTAATAATTATGTTTTATATTCCTTTTATTGTTAAAAATAGTCCAGAGCCTTGAAATCTGTAACTCCAACAGCTGCAGTGCTATGATTTTTTACTGGTTTCAGCTAGAGTGACTTAATCATCTGACAATTAGCAATGATTTTACAAAGCATATTTTGGACTCTAAAAGACTCATTTGGAGTAAAAATCATTTTCTGCAAAGTGAAGATAGGAGTCTTCACTTCAGACTTTCATAACAGTATTTTTCACCAGGTACTTGCTGCTTTAAGCTACTGTTAATGTCAGAATAGGATATAATTTCATAGGTACTTGCATCTTTTTTTTATGACAGTGCCTCTCCTAAGTGCAGTTACTTGGAATTTACACCAGTGTTAATAAGAAGAAAAATACGTTCCAAGCCCTAGATCTCCAGAATGGGAGGTAGTAAAAAAAAATATGTTGGAGCACCCTGATGTTTATATCGCATACAAAATCAGCATGGTAAGTACATTGTTAACTCAGGCCCTCAAGTGTAGCAGAATTGCAAGAACTACAGTTGCCTGAACATTTATCAGGATTTCCAGCTACTGAATGCTTAACTGCATGATGCTAACAGTGTTGTTTTAATGGAGTTTTCTTGCCTCATGATTTAATGTATAATTACATTCTCATGCTCTCTTTACTTCCAAAGGTCCTCTACAGCTTTTAGTGCACAGGAGGCAATATGCTTACCTAGCAAGCAACTGAATCGGAGTTTTAACTTCACTATCCTGTTTCATCACTCACAACGCTTCTTCATGAATTCTGTCCTGCACCAAAAATCACATGGTTTTCCTGTGACTCTCTCTTCTTTTCACCAATGGGGTTCCCATGTTGCTTCCACTGCACCACTAGCACTATACCGGTATAGTTACAACTAGAGCATGGCATAAATCTGAAGAAGTCACCGTAAGTGGTGCTAAAAGCTGAATCTTTTTATGAATTCAGGTTAAAGCAAAGAGTCACCTGCTGTTTTCAAGTGCATTGTTCAATCCACACTTCAGTACTCTGAAGTCCAAAGCAAAGCTTTAAATGGTCTGATCAATACATGGCCGGTGTCTTACTGTGCTGCAGTCTTCCAGAAGAGATGAAAAGCCAAGATACTAACCACTGAGGGCTGTTTACATGCAAGTTTCAGCACACACAGTAGTATTTTGACCAAATTCTGACTTTGAGAATCCCAACTCCACGTGACCAAGTTGTCTCTGCACTTTCTGATGGTTGAATTTTCCCTATATGTTCTACTGTTACTTCTTGTCAGAAGCGGTCATACAGTAGCTGTGCACTGACATACCACTGCTTGATTCCTGTCGGACAGTGACAGTATTACCGGGAGTGCAAAACATGGAGATCACTTTATCTCCAGCATAGCTGTGACAATGGGAATTGTGATCAGAGTGGTGGCAGGGAAGCACACCTGTACAACATCTCCCAGGGACAGAAGAGATTTCTGCATTGAGCTGACATGAGCTGTTACAGGGAGCTGAGCCAGGGGCAGACTGAAGGGACACCAGGAATCTCTTCTCACCAGTCTGGTGGCTTCAACACCCTTCATAGTTGCAGTGGCAGCTGGAAGTGCAGCTACTTGTTTAGCTGATGGTCAGGGGAACAAGCAACCTAGGTTTCCACAGGTTGGAAGAATGTCTTAAAAATCTCTGCCCTCAAACTTCTGCAAAACCAATGCCCTTGGTTTGCATGTAGGAGGAGTGTTTAAAAATTCTGCAGAGATTTCACCAAACAAGTGGCAGTGGTTTTCCTGCTCATTTATGGCTTCATCTAAGCAGCCATTCACTTATCATTCACTTGGACTTCAAAAACCTTTTTCTCTGCAACCCCCCACCTACCCTGTACAGTGCCAGAAGTTGGAAATGATTTGGAAGACCACAGAAAAAATGGCTAGAGGACTGGAAAACATGCCTGGGAGGTCCAGCTGAAGAATTGGATATGTTTACTCAAATAAATAAATAAATAAAGGAGTGATTATGCATTGACACAAAGTTTGGAGGCATGGTGTTGAAGAGGTTGCCTTTAATCAATTATCTAAGAAAAAAAAAAAAAAAAAAAAGTATAAATGAGCCTAATATACAGTAAAAGATGTCTGAGTCTGGAAAACTTTCCCCTTCCATGGGCCATGGTGGTGAAATCTCCACACAGTGTACAAGTTTGTAACAGTGAGTTGAACAACTGTCCCCAGGGGGTCCTCATCTTATACCAGTTCCAGCCTCTGGCAAGGCAGCAAGGACAGATCTCCTGAAACCTTTTCCAGCCCTACCCTCTGTGCTATTTCATGCTGTGGAGAACATGCACAGGAGCAACCTAGTGATGCTGTTGGATCTCTCAAGTAGGGATTAGCTTGTGGGTCAGATAGGCATCAGGCTGTTTCATCTCTTGAAATGCTCATTACCATTAACAGTACATTTTCAAACATTTGTGTGGGTTTGGTTTTTGTTGTTGTTGTTTGCTTTTTTGTTTGTTTTAATTTTGCACTTCATTCTGTTGTTGGTACTTTTCTCATGCTCTGCCAGTACAGACATTTGCAAAAGCTACAGACATTTTTACTTTCCTGAAAAGTTTTTCAAAGTTAAATGAATTCACACAATTTCACTGACTTTCATACTGTGCAACCTTTGCATCTTGATGGAACCAGACTCCCTGTTTTGCATTTCATTTCGGTGCTTTCCATGAGACCAACTAGAACTTTATGGAAATTGAATTTTTCTGAATGATTTTTTTAATCTATCTCCCTTGATCATATTTTCCATTTCTTCTCTGATTTCACATCTCTCCATGTTCTTGGTCACAGTCTTTCCTGCTGAGTGGTGCTAACTGCTGTGCAGAATACATTCTTCTTGCAAAAACAGAGTTAGAATGGCAAGCATTTCTCTTCAGTCTTCTCCTTGCATTAAAAATAAAAATAAAAAATAAAAATCTGTCTTCATATTTATCAAGAGAGAACGTGTCTCCAGCAGCCTTTCTTCAATCTAAGCTGACATGGAGGTTGAACTAACAACCTGCAGTACTGATTTAAGTGCTGCATCTGTTACTGAGAAAGAAAAACCTACTAAGTGAGCATCCATCTCTGAAATGTTAACCCTTTTGTAAATACCTATTTGCACATCTAAAACCTCAAAGCTGCTTTTGGCTGATGTAAACCAGCATAAACAATTTGGGGCTGGGGGAGAAGAGTCCCTCCCACTGTAAGCGAAGAGCAAGTTAAGGACCTCCTGACGTAACTTAACAACTACAGGTCTATGGGTCCTGATGACATGCATCCCAGGGTCCTGAGGGAATTGGCTGATGGAATTGCCAGGCCTCTCTCCATCATATTTGAAAAGCCCTGGCAGTCAGGTGAAGTCCCCGGTGACTGGAAAAAGGGAAATATCACTGTCTTATTTAAAAAAGGGTAGAAAGGAAGACCCGAGGAACTACAGACCAGTGAGCCTCACCTCTGTGTGTGGCAAGATCATGGAATGAATCCTCCTGGTGGCAATGTTAAGGCACATGCAGGACAAGGAGGTGATCCGAGACAGCCAGCACGGCTTCACCAAGGGTAAATCATGCCTGACCAGACTGGTGGCCTTCTGTGATGGAGTAACTGCATCAGTCAACAAGGGAAGATCAACCGATGTCTTCTGCTTGGACTTCTGTAAGGCCTTTGAGATAGTCTCACACAACAACCTAATCTCTAAATTGGAAGGATGTGTATTTGAAGGGTGGACCACCTGGGGGAAAAGGAATTGGCTCGATGGCTGCACCCAGAGAATTGTGGTCAATGGTTCTATGTCCAGGTGGAGACCAGTGATGAGTGGTATCCCTCAGGGGTCTGTCTTGGGACCAGTGCTTTTCAATATCTTCATAGATGACATAGATGATCGGATTAATTGCACCATCAGCAAGTTTGCAAACAACAGCAAGCTGAGTGGTGCAGTTAATACCAAAGAAGGAAGAGATGCCATGCAACAGGACCTGGACAGGCTGGAGAAGTAGGCCCATGTGAATTGCATGAGGTTCAACAAGGCCAAGTGCAAGGTGCTGCTCCTGGGTTGGGGCAATCACAGGCATGAGCACAGACCAGGAGAAGAACAAATTGAGAACAATCCTGCAGAGAAGGACTTGGGGGTTCTGGTGGACAAAAGGCTCAGCATGAGCCAGCAGTGCGTGCTTGCAGCCCAGAAGGCCAACTGTGTCATGGGCTACATCAACACAGGGGTGGCCAGCAGGTGGAGGGAGGTGATTGCCCCCCTCTGCTCTGGCCTTGTGAGGCCCCACTTGGAGTACTGCATCCAGGTCTGAGGCCCCCAGCACAAAAAAAGATATGGATCTGTTAGAGCCACAGATCAGAGGGCTGGAAAACCTCTCCGATGAAGATAGGCTGAGAGGGCTGGGACTGTTCAGCCTACAGAAGAGAAGGCTTCCAGGGAGACCTCATTGCAGCCTTTCAATACTTAAAGAGGGTCTTATAAAAAAGATGGAGAAGGACTCTTAACTGAGGTAGTTAATTATAGGACAAGGGAGAATGGTCTTAAAATAAAAGAGAATAGATTTAGACTGGACATTAGGAGGAAATTCTTCATTGTGAGGGTGGTGAGGCACTGGAACAGGTTGCCCAGAGAAGCTGCGGATGCCCCATCCCTGGAGGTGCTCAAGGCCAGACTGGATGGGTCAACCTGATCTTGGCCATCCCTGCCTATGCCAGAGGGGTTGGTATTAGATGATCTTTAAGGTCCCTTCCAACCCAAGCCATTCTATGATAACCTCAGCTATATGGTTACACACCACCTATTCTGTTTTGTACCAGCCACTTTATTTCCCATTGGCAGTCTTGTCTCTAACAATGTAGAACTATAATCAGTGGATCTGTGGTGCCTGTGTCCAGACTGACAGCCATGAATGTGGCCAAGCAATCCCTAGCCAGTGGATCTGTGGATCAAGATCTTCCATCCTCTTTTTCCAGACATAACCTTTAGCATTGCTCAGTTTTGTTGATTAGTCTCCTAACATTGCTCAGAGTGAACAAATTGAACAATTTTATCTCCTAATAAAGCTGCCAGTACTCCTGTTGCTGAGGTCCTCCATGAACCTAACACCCCATCAGACAGTTTACAGAAATATGGGAGGAAGTGAATTACAAGAAGTTTTGCAGCTATGGTAGCCTGAAGTCCATCATTTCTTTCAGACCTGGGAGCACATCCTGACTGCTCATAACTGAGGTGGGTTGGTTAGAGAACTGTAAACCTATATGCAGACCTTATTTTGGTCTGAATGGCTTATTTCATCATAGGCTTGTGCTTGTCTGACCTCAAGCTAATAAAAATAAGCTGGAGTTAAACTAAAGGAAGACTGATTTTCACTAGCATTTTCCACTGAATCAGCTACACCAATTTTTAAATCACACTTCAAAAGAAGCCCCTATGACTCCGCATGCAGGCAAGTCTTTAAGCTTCAATTTGTTTGTATGATATAAAGCCCAGAGAGTACAAAGGGCATCTTTGTTCCCCTCACAGCTCTGAGCCACATGTCTGTTTCTTCATTTGTTATTTTCTGTTGGACCCATGAGGTCATCACAGTTGGACTGTTCGTTTGTGACCACAATAATAATTTTTTGGAAAACATCACCTCTGCAGAAAATACCCATCTTAATACTGTTAACACCATAGTGACAGACAGGCAGATCCTTATCTGGACAGGGCTGGAAGCAGGCTAAAAGTGCTATTTTCCTTACCCGGGACTCATTTCAGTCTCAAGCCTGTTTGTCAGTGTGACATGCCATCAGCTTTCCCAGATACTCAGAGGAAAGGTTTACACTTACAGCTGCACAATGAGGAGTGTCCCATTCGATTCCCCTCCCCCACTTCATTAACATGCATGTCTTCCCTTATTAGTGTTCATCATTATGTGAACAGCTGGTAACTGTTCTGTTTTCCTTCTCTTCAAAAAGAGGGCCTCACAGCCATGAGGAAAATTAGTAGTAGGTAAAAGCAATTTTTAATACTGACTCTAGGTCCATTAATTTTTTCATTATCATTATCATCATTGTCATGGCAAGGGTGGGCAGGTAGGCTGTGGGCCTCATTCTCATGTCACTCAAAGGATTATAAAGGGAAAGAAACTCTTCTGAAAGCAGCAGGGTTACCGATGCAAACCCAGGGTAAATGTGGATCAGGGCCTGACTCTCATTATATTTTTAATGGCTGCCTTTAAAATGTGAGGAATTTCTCTTTGAAATCCATTTTAACTGTAATTAACTGTAATGAAAATTTCTTTTTCTGCTTGTATTTTTCAGATACGTGCTCCACCAGAGATTTTGAATTACCCCTCTGGCTGTGTGTCTTATGATCAAGGTAAGAATTATTCCTCTCGTGATGTAAAGAGATGAAAAAGTACAAGATAATTGCAAATTAGACATATTTGCTAGGATCTTCTCTTCCATTTTCCCTCAATAGATGTTTATTTAAGACAGAATGTGCATTTTTAGTGGATTACAGATGTATTCTGGACCTGAGTCACAAAACTTTGTGGACTCTCTGAAACATCCCAGAATTAAGATCTCCACATCCAAGTTGAAGACAGATTTGGAGTGGTATTTCATCCTGGATTTTTTAATTACTTAGCACAGCAACTTTCCTGCATACCTTTCATCCAGGACATAAGATCTGTTCCATTTTCCCTTCTCCCTGAGAACTTACTTATTTTCCATAGGAATCAACAGCAATGTATTTATCTACAATTTTACCCTGATGACAGAAAAAAAGAGGGGGGGAACCAAGAGTCCTGAAACTGAGGACAAAACCCATTGAGGGGAAGGGATGTCTTCAGTTACATGATTTAACAGCAATGTGTCTACATCCACATGACTTCACACAGGACAGAAGCGCCTGGGGATGTGATCTAACACAGCTGCCTTCCACCTTCTGAAGTGACCAATTTTTTGTTGTTGCTAGTCAAATCTAGTCACTTGTCAAGCCAGGTACCAAAGACAGATATCTAACCTTTAGTAATTTATTTACAGCAATTTCTTGTCCAAACAAAGTCAAATAGACACTAAATCTTCCACTTTTTTTTTCCCTGTGGGATCGTATTTTCATCTCTGGAGCTGTTTATTCCCAACTATAAACCACTAGAGGGTGCTCAGATAGCAGTATTACTGGGAATTTATAAATCTCTGGGTTGTTTCTGGGTTGTTTAGAATTTTTTGCTTCTCTGCAGCTCATTGTGGCCTCAGTTCTCATCTTCCTAGTTGCTCTGGCTGGTCTGTTTGCTTGTTTGTCTTCCCTCTCTCTGTTTATTTAGAGCTTCTGAAAGCTGAGAAACTCCTTCTGAATGAGTTAGTAGTTCATCATCTTGATGCTATTTTAACGGCATTCATCAGCACAGCACAAATAGTCTCACTGCCTCTCTCCTCACGTCACAGCCAAACATAACTTACCACACCACAAACGTGAAACTAGCATTAAACAACAGCTTTCAAGTGATTAAAATAGATGTGGTAGAATCCAGGAATCCAGGATTGTTTCTGGGTAAGCAAATCTGTAGTACTTGGCCCACTTCCTCCCCCATTCCTTCCCAAAACTACACATATTTGTATTCCCCAGACTTACAAACATCTATTTCCTGTACAAGGAGACAATCCATGTCCTAAAGTTGCTCACTTGGTCACCCATACTAAAAAAGCCTAATCAAATACACAGCGCTTGCATAAGTCTCAGGCATGATGCATGTCACAACTGTTACAGTAAGTACACTTAACTGTGCTATGTAATACATTCAAAAGCCTTTGTAATGACTGGAAAAAAAAAAAAAGAAAAAGAAAAAAAAAAAAAAAAACCTTGAATGCACTCTCTTTATAAACCCTCCAGGGGCAAGGAAGGGGGCAAGGAGAAGAAATTCTTAATTCTTAATTGGAAAAGCTGAATAGCTAGCAACCAGCCTTGTTGCTGAAGTAGGTTTTAGTAGTAGTAGCTGATCTGTGGAATACCACATATACCTACACAGTACCCAACAAAACCCTGACAACATTATATTTTTCTGTTTCTGGTCTAGTCTCCAAGACAGGTCAGGACATGGTAAAAACAATTATTTAATTAAAGGTAGGTTTGTGACTTTATAGCTAAAACAAACAAACAATCAAAACCACCTTTCTTTTAGGGGATTCCTAGAGTAAATGGGTTGGAAAGAAAGAATAGCAGATGGACAAGAACAGATGCATGTGTAACTGTAAGCCATTTGCAATATTCAGAGATAGGTGGGAAAAAAAAAAAAAAAAAAGGAGATAAAAAGAAAAAAGAGAGAGAGAGAGAGAGGTCAGAAGAGTCTGAACAATTTTTGGATACAGAGCTGAGTGTTTCTGCTTTATACAGTTCTGCAGGCATGTTGCAGAAGAAATTGCTCCAGAGTCAACCATAGTATTTACTTACTCAGGCTAAGAATATAATCTTTCAGGGACAAAGACAAGGAGTTTTCTTAGACGTTCAATGAAGTCATTCCCCTTGATGTTCAGCTGTGCCTCAGATCCTTTTCTCCATTGGAAAACATGATTGCTGCTTTTCTGTTGAACAGGATATTAAATTTCTGCTGAAGCAAACATATCTATATAATGGTGGTCTTATTAAGTACAACCTGATGCTGAACAACTTGCAGAGAGGATGATGAACATAATCCATCTGACTTTAGTATTTCCTATGAGTCTCATTTCAAAGCTATGTGAGTAAAAAGCAGCAGCAGCAGGAGATGCTGATCTTGCAATGGACAAGGAGTATCATATGAATGATACTTCTTAGACTGGCTGCAGATCTATTGACCTGCTGCTTCTGACCTTGAAGTAGGTTGAACATGCTATGGTGGTCAAAGAAAGGAGCAGAACTGCTCTGGGATGGTTTTGCACTGTTTTTTGTTTGTTTGTTTGTTTGTTTGTTTGTTTGTTTTTTCATTCCTCGTTGGTCTTCATTTTCCTGTATGGAGAACAAGTCCTACGAGGAGTGGCTGAGGGAGCTGGGGAGCTGGGACTGTTTAGCCTGGAGAAGAGGAGGCTCAGGGGTGACCTTATTGCACTCTACAGGTACCTAAAGGGAGGCTGTAGCAAGGTGGGTGTTGGTCTATTCTCCCACGTGCCCGCTGACAGGACGAGGGGGAACGGGCTAAAGTTGCGCCAGGGGAGGTTTAGGTTGGATATTAGGAAGAACTTCTTTACCGAAAGGGTTGTTAGTCACTGGAATAGGCTGCCCAGGGAAGTGGTTGAGTCACCATCCCTGGAGGTCTTTAAAAGACGTTTAGATGTAGAGCTTAGGGATATGGTTTAGTGGAAGATTTGTTAGTGTTAGGTCAGAGGTTGGACTTGGTGATCTTGGAGGTCTCTTCCAACCTAGATTATTCTGTGATTCTGTGATTCTGTATTTAGGATTGTATTCAGTGACTGTGCTCAGATGACTGAACAATCCCAATTACCCTGTGAGTGAACGGTCACTGTCACTGTTTACTCTTCCAGCAGAATGGCAGATTCAGATAGATGGATAACGTGATCAACCTTTAAAAGTGCAATTTGATGGAACAGAGAGAAAGCATAAGTCAGAGGCCTGAATTAAAGAGTCACCACTTAATTACAGGAAAATTAACTAGAGAGAGTGAACAACATCGTCCAAGATTTTGGAAGTGAGAGAAGAATGTTTGAGAGAAGGTAAAAGTTTGAAAAATGGCTATTAGAGAGAAGTTTTTTTTAGAATGGAAGGCAAAGGTGTATCCCTCTAGGCAGGTGGACAAAGGGGCAAAATCTGTAAGAGAGAAACTGCTTAAAAAGAGAAAAGGAAAAATATATGAATGACAACAAGTAATGGGATGACTTTGGAAGTTTGGAGGCAAACTGAGTCAGGATGGTTTCTGCAATAGAATATTTTTTATTTTATTTTATTTTTTTTTAATGAAAATTAACTGGTACTGTCATAAGGCTAAGTCAGCATGATTTTTCCTGGAGTTTGCTTCCTTCTTTAGCTGAAGTTGTGGTATTCATTATCATAGGAAATTACACGCTATGCAAGAAAAATCATTCTCATACAATGCACTAAGAAACCCACTATGTCATTTTAAAGGTCAGAATTTTAAATGAATTAGATTTTGGTTTATTGATATAAGCCTGGAAATGTTGCACACAGTCATTCCTGATTGCGAATAAAGAATATTTTACCTACCTGACTTGTGGGTGAAGGTAGTCTGGGTCAGCAAATAAGTTTCAAATGGTGTTGCATGCTGGATTACAATAGAGGGAAAACAAACAAACAAACAAAAAACTGTTTTTTTCCTACTTGGAGTTAATTATATTTTCTAGAAGGAGTTTTCCAGAAGTCAGTGAGACTGTGTGTCCTCTGCCCTGTGATTTCATATCCTCACATTGTTACTAGATGAGAGATCTATGGAGAAGTTGTAGCTTTCATACCCTTTGTTCTTACATCAGAAGCCTTCGTACAACTGAGTAGTGACTTTGACTTTCTCTGTGACTTCTGAAATTTTAGAACCCACTGCAGCCTTTTATGATATGCTCTTATTTGAACTGCATGGAAGACTTCTCTGCCTTTTGTGCAGATACCATTTTTACACCCTTACTACCACAGCTGGGAAGAGACACAAATATTTTGAATATTTTTTTGTGGCTAAACTGTAGTAGAGATTCCTGAATACTTCTTCACAACAACACGAGTCGTTTTCATTGCTTATGGAAATGAGCAGATTAGAGCTATAAAAATTGCCAAAAAAAAAAAAAAAAAAAAAAAAAGAGTGTAGTTCTGCCACCATATCCTTTCAGTAACTGGTATGTTTTATTATGGTTTATATTTTCATATGAAATATATATATACATATATATATATATTGCTGCTTTTCTGATCCCACTCTGGATTTTTTTTATCCAAGCTTTACATAACTGCAGCTAACTTTGTAGGCACTATGAAATAGGCGTAAGTATTATAATAAATGATACACAAACAGTTCAGTATTTTTTTCTGCCATCTGCTGGATCTAGCCGGTCTTCACAAAATTTTCTAAAATTAACTTGTTCTATTATTCCTAGAGTCATGTTATATTACTCTTTCTTGTATATGGTTACACTAATTCATCCATGTGTATAATTGAATGCAAAAGGGCCAAGAAGACGACTGAACTTTCTAAACTGAGACTGTTTGCAGCTAGCCATGATTTGCAGATCTGAATACCAGTGATACAGTGGCTCTGGGTTAGACTCTGTGGCATGCGAAGAAAAGTATTCTGCTGCATCTGTCTCCTTAATTTTTCAGGAATGATTGTATTCATAGAGGTACTTAACATGACTGCAAAGAGATGAAAAAATCAGAATATAATTCTCTAAGATGAGGTGAGTAGTGGTTTCTCTGTTGGAGAGATTTTAAACATTTGTATTCATACACATAACATTTGAGAGATTTTAAAAATTGTATTCTAGCAGGTGCAGAAGCATTCATATGTAACTATCATATTAAAACTATTTTGCCCAGGCATATTGTCTTTTGTCCCATAAACCCGATGAGCTTTACAAACATTAATGATTCATGAGCAGCTTGTACTCATCATAGCTGCTGTAGTCCTGTCCCTGTCCGTTCAGTCATGGGTGTTTCACAAATGCACAGTCTGTGATGTAATCTATATATTTGATTGCACAAGTGTGCCGTCTGTGATGTAATCATTGTGTCTGACAAAGGATTGCTAACAACATAGCCCAGATGTAGAGTGATCTAAAATAGTGGACTCCATGTTCGTGTGTTTAAAGCATTACCCTGACAGTTTGTAGGCAGAAAATGATTCCTGTTACTTCCTTCTTCTTTTGTGCCCTTGCCAAGTAATGGGGTTCCGCCAAGTACCATGGTTCTTGAAAGCCATGCTTTTATCTTTCCAGGGGGACAGCTATCTTCAGTAAGCACACAGTCTGCCAAAATGAGCAGAAAGGGGAATTTTACTCTGACGCCTAAGATGAATATGCCTAATACTATGTTATAGCAAAATATATACCAGTGGCTATTAGATAGTGAACCCCCAATGCCATTAGCTGATATTTGTTTGTGGGGGAGACAGAAAGAAGAGCAGAGAGCCATTGCTTGAACCAGAGAAGATTTTTGTTTCACAGTGTTTTTAGTATGAGTTTGCTCTGCAATGACAAATTTCTGAAAAGTGCTTTATTTTATGAAGATAGAGCAGTATGAATCAGGAATTACTGTCTTCCTTAAAACTGCATTCCAGTTAGAGAATGTATCTCTCATCTGATTTTAGGTGTGTCACATTTTGTTCCAGAGTCAGGAGAGGACCGTAAGATCCACAAAAGCCCTGTGTTTCCTAATCATGAGAAAACAAGATGATGTCTTAATGTGAACTTCAATGGCAAAAGGACCAGCCCTTATGAGTCCTAAATTTACTCTAGAGAGCAAAATGGAATTGCTGTCTCCACCAGCAATTTGAACAGCATTTCTGATATACCTCCAGAGGTGTATGTTCCATATTCTAGCTGCAAATGACTTAGTTCTCCTTAATTCTGCTAGACTGACTCATTGAGTTGAGTGTTTCTGTATCTCTAGTTCTTCTTCAAAGTGTAGCGTGGTGTTCTCTTTTAATTTGTGGTAAGTCTATAGAGACATAATGTCTCTCATGATTGTTTTCTTTGTGTGATTGTGTGCTTTGTGGCTTTCTGGGTCGTAGTTTACAAATCTTCTTACACTAGAGTGTTTTTACAGTTCATTACTTTTTATTTAGCTCGCAAGAACATGAAGGAAACCAATGAGACTTTCAGTTGAAGACACACGTAACAATAAATTGATTGTCTACCAACCAAATGAACCATTCTAAGGCAATACAAGAAGCTACTGTTAGCTTACACAATTTATAGTTGACCTAAAATATTATAGCATTGATGGCATACAAATATTACACTTAAAAGATTAACTAGGGCAAATTAAAAGCAACTGAAGTACTTGATGCACTTTGAAACCCATAGATAAAAACTGGATTCATGCAGTATCTTGCAGCCTTTTCCTCATGCTAGCAGTCCCAGCAAAGTCAAAGGCTACCAGGACTATCTACAGCCTGCTGGAAACTCCACCAGCAAGCTCCACCAGCAAACGGTGGCCTCTTCTTGCCATCCTCTTGTTTCTGCACACCAGACTTAGGAAATGGGACCATGAGTGACTCAACTCTTTTGTGCTCATTTTTTTTGCCCCAAAGTCCATGGAGGTGTATGTCCATGGGGGACAGAATTAGCCCTTCATTTCTCATGAAGGCTTTTGAGGCAGCATCAAGCTGGGAAATAGTCTGGAAATATGATGTATATCCATGAGCCAGGCATATAAAATGCAGCATAAAGCCCTCAATTTTATCAGATTTATATGTGTCTTTATATGAAGTGGCAATTAACTGATCAGGAGTGCAAATCTGTTACTATTGTTCTTATTGCTATTGTTTCTGATAATTGTTATTACTACTGTTATTGAATGACGGATGCTTCCTTCTCTTTCAGTTCTTTCTTAGCTAGTGACAAAAGCAATGCTTTTTTTGAGTACACGTCACATGACATATCTCTGTCAGACAGTGTCCTATTCACCCAGCTGTGTTCTGCCAGGGTGTTGTTAGACACTTCCCTCAGCTTCTAATGTCAACCTTCAATGATTTATTCTGTTTGACCTTGTGGTGACATGAAAACCTGAGGAGAGATTAAACCAAAGTTTGTGTTTAAGGACTGAGTGAAAACAAACATATAAGTAAACAAGGATGAAACAGTACTCTGTGCTATGGTTTGGCTTGCAGTCTGGCAAATCATGCCCTTTTCAGTGTTAATATTCTAACCTGTACCTAGATTGTGGATGTTGGTAACAAAATATTGTTTGTTTATTTTAAACAGGTAGATTAGGATGATTTATCTATGAATATCTAGCATTATTTTCAATGCTAGCCAAACATAAATGAAAAGGTATTTTTTGTTTAAGGAGCACAGTAATTCTACTCTTGCCTACAGTGAAATCAGAGGAGGAAACTCTAATGGTAGTGAAATGAGTGAATACCTTATTTGTGGGACCAGTTCTGTCTGCAAGACCAGGAATGTTTTACCACCTGCTTTGCCAAACAGATGCTCAAGTGCAAACCTGGTCTGAGCTCTGCATTCTGCTTGAGCCTCAGTCTAGAAGCTTAGCGCAGGAGCAAACTCTGGCCTTTGCGGTCTGGGCTGGAAGGAGTGTCAGCCCATCATCAGCAGGTGCCTTGAGCCTGGCTTTTCCTACACTGACTGTGGAGGCTGTGAGCTGCAGCTACAGCCAGGCGGCAGCCAGCTAAGGAGGCAGATACGTGTTATGGTCCTTGCCTGTACCTAGGCCTGCTTGTCTGCTGCTAGAGTTTGTCACTAGATTCTGCAGAATGGGGAACTCATCCCATAAAAAGACCCCATCTTTGGTCTTATCTATGACATGGTCTTGGATACCTCCTTCAGAAGTTCCAGAATCAATGAAGTGGGAACTTTGCTTGCATTGGAAAGATGAGCTCTACTGCTGACAAGGAACAGTTTAGGCATGGATGATATTACTAGGGCAAGTCCACTCAAGGTAGCAGGCAAACACCCGCTTTCTTACCATGGGCATAAATATAACAATTTCTCAGGAATGAGGTCCTCACAAACTGGTTTGTGGAAGAGATTAATTTGAAGGCAGATTTATGCACAGTGAAGGAAATCAAGAGGGCAAAATGTTCAGCACATAAGTGGCTGGTATGGAAGAAAGAGCAAAGGGAACAGCATAAGAAAGAAACAAGGGACTCCTAGAGTGATAAAAATGTTGAAAATTACCTTCTTGATAGTAACAGAACAAAGTCCCAAAGAAATTAATATGAAAATGCAACCCAAAGGAGAGTTGAAGTCCATATACATTACCCACTAGGAGGCACAATGTTTGCATACTAGAATTTAAAGTTATTACTCAGGACACTAGAGTGTACTTACAATGCTCTCAGAACACAGCAGAAGCAAATTAAGAAAGATTAAATAGATTAATAAAAACGCAAATAAAAAGGCTGTAAAGTTCAAATGAAGGGCCTAATTCCACTGCTATTAAAATATAAACAGCCACATTCCCATTTAGTTCAGCAGAAGTAGTATACTGAGCCTGAAGAGGGGTCCTTACTGCATCCTAAAATCTATATGCATGGAAAATGTAATGAAGAAAGCAGACGATTCACTTTTTATTTTGCTTCTACATCTGAAAGAAAAGTAGGCAGAATAATGGCCTATATGAGGGCTGATTCCCCAGAAACAAAGACTTAGTTACTTTTTATCTTCTAAATCACCGAAGTTAGTGCCAGCAGCCCAGTCTCAAGTCACAAGTAAGTAAGAAGCAAGTGGCCTTGTGCCTGTGCTCCTTGCTCACAAAATCCCTTGCTGGCAGCATAGCCACTGCAGGATGGCATCTTATATTCAGAGCACACTCAAAATGCCATTTGCCTGCCACACACTGAGTGTGGCTGTTAGCGATGGGGCTAACCATGACGTTTTTCTTGTGTCAGCTTCTCAGCGTCTGCATGGATTTGGCACTCTGGCTGCTCTCAAGTCCTCTTTCAAGTCCTGAAAAGCTTTATCAGCCTGAAGGTGTGAGGAGAAACACAGTGAAAGGCCCGGTGGAAACTGCCAAAGATCTCTGCAGCCTTACCTAAAACTTACCTAAAACAGTGTGAGCTCTTCTGAGTCCTTGTGTCCAGATAAGCACCTTGCCCTCATCCTGATCACTTGTCTGGGTAAGATCTGAGAAGATCCCAGCCCCTTCATCCCCTCTTCCTGGGCCTCAGCTGGGAAGGCAGCCTGGCTGTACAGAATGGCAGGAGTAAAAGACATCTTTTGATTAGTCCCTAAATCATCCACTGGAGGAGACCAGGGTCCCAGAGCAGGCTGCGATGCTTGCTTGCTGCAAAGCAGCCAGTCTGACAGCCCTCTGAAATAACAGTGTAGATCTGGCTCTGAGGTTTGCCATTCAAGGCTGGTTCACACCTGGCACTTGTGCAGAGGTGCTGAAGAGGAAAGTTTATACCGCCTCCGAAACCATACTGGGGCTTCAAGCCCAGGAATCTGACAACGTGGCTGTAGCAAACCTCCTGTCCACCACTCTGACCACTCTGAGGACAGTGCAAAGGGCTTTGGCTCCCAGACAGCAGCTCTTGCAGGCCACAACAAGGTGGGTGTTCGGACCTGCTGTTAAGGACATTTCAATGTGTGCCCTCTCTAGGGTTTCTGGGGAGCTCGAGGAGGATTGTGTTTGCATACTGCGTTTCTTCTCCTATAGAAGTAGGGCTGCTCTCCACTGTCCCTGGTCTCAATCTGACATAACTTGCTGACCATGCTGGTTCTGCTTGTCCTCTGTAGAAGTTTCTGTACAGAATTTTCTGTACAGCTTCAGTGCTTTGGGGCTATTTTGTGTTGTGTTCTGTGTTTATGTGGGTCTTGTGCTGAGCAGCTGTTGTGACTTGACCGCCATTTGCCCCACGACTTCCAGTTGTCTTTACTGTTGCTTTGTTTTTGTGACATGTACGTGCTCTCCATTGTCTTGACTCTGTTCTGTTTGCTGGGCATCTGGTAGTGCTCCCTCGTTGAGGCATTGGTTTTTACTACTGCGTAATGACAGTGTTAACCACATTCAGCAAGCCCCAATAAACAGAAATACTCCAAAACAAAACAAAACAAAAAAAAATAGCAATAAGCTGTTCTTAAAGCTTGAAGGAGAGAGCAATGACGTGAGAGCTGACTCCAGTCAAGCCCAAAGATGTCATTCCCAAGGCAACGCATTCTGCCAGCCTGGTACTAGGTTGCAAACTAGAATATCACAAAGATGAAAACATGCTGTTTGAAGCATGTCTCTGGTCCCACCTCTGACATTCGTGATTTGCTCTAGGTCAGGGTAATGCTGCCTTCTCTCAACCCCAGGCAGTTTGTCTTCCCGCTCCTTGATTGCGAGGCTGGATTTTCTCTGAGGATCCTGGGAATAATCGCTGGCCACAAGCTACCTGCTCCCTGGGTGGATTTACCCCTCTCTCTAGGGGATGTAAATGTTTGCTTTTTCCTCCAAAGCCTACATAACTGTTAGCACATTGAAGCAAGCCCGGCTCTTGATTCACCATATTTTCCCCGAGTGATTTTCCTCATTCTGAGCATTCCCAGCCAGGGCAGAAAATGATCCAAACGTGGCAGAGGATGGCGAGCGCGGGGAAGGCCCCTACTCCTCTACCCTCATCGGAACCCCGGAAGCCAAACCCATGTCTTGGGGCTCTCGTGTGGCCGGGATCTCGCAGCCCAGCGGGACAAGGGCTTACCCGGGAGCGGGCCGGCCTCCGGGGAGGTGCCGTGGGCGGGGGGGTCCCGGGGTCCCGCCCCCCTCACCTGGGCGGCCGCTGCGCCGCTCCCGCTCCCGCTCCCGCTCCCGGTCCCGGTCCCGGTCCCGGTCCCGGTCCCAGGAGGATGAACGGGGGCGGCTGCACGCCGAGGCTGCGGAACTGGCCCGGGAGGGAGGTGAGGAGCGGCTTGTGCCCGGCTTGTCCCCGCTGCGTGGCTCCGGCCGTGCCTAGGGGGTGGTGGGAAGCCACCAGCGGTGGTCCATGGGCAGAGCCGTGGGGGTCCTGACAGCGCCCCGGAGGTGCTTGGTGTGGGAAGGCTCCCATGCGGCGATGAATCCGTGGAGAACCGCTGTGTTAGTGAAGTTACCGCAAGCTAACAGCAAGCTGAGTGTCAGGAAGTGACTGCTGAAGTGTTGGCTGGGGAACTTTTCAGTGGAGGTAGGGGAACCGCGGCTTGCCTTCGGCTTGCAGTGCTGTGAAATGCTTGATTCACCTCTGCTCCAAGGCTTGGTGGGGAACAGAGGTCTAAGCCTTTTAATTGTGGTCTGATCGCTGTTGCCCTACAAAATTTGCTTATAACTGCTGGTATCTGGCCAGTGTCCTGCCAAAAGTTCTGCTCCTCGAGGGGATTAATGCTAACACATAATGCTACTGCTAGTGAGCAAAGCCCATAGCTATGTATTTCTGCACACTACTCTTCCTCTTCAGAGCCAAAGGGTGTCTTTCAAGATTGTGCTGATACAAAGGACAGAGCCAAGTTAGCCCGTCCAAGGAAAAAGACTGCAGGTGTCTGTTCCCTGGAGGGATTCTGCATCCCTGGGTATCCTGGGACAGCTTCTCACTTGGGCTTCTGTCCCTGTCAGCACCGAGGTGCAAAAGCCCAGGACTGCAACTTTTCCTGTCCCTGGGGAGAGAAGCAGCTGCAGAGGGAGGTCAGGAACTGCAGCTCTTCCTCACCCTTGCACAAAGGGGTGGAGGTGAATCCTGGAGGAGGACCCCTGCCCCTCTGCACGCTCAGCACCTGTGCTGAGCAGCATTTACAGCAACATGGGCTGCGAACAAGAAGGCACAGCACTGAGTTCTCCCTTCAGCTCTGCTTCTTTGAGTGATGTTGGCAACAGAGTGCTTCAGGATTCAGTTTCCAACTTGCAAAATATCCGCAGTGCAAGGTCTTTAGGAACTTCTAGTGAAAACTGACCTTTCTGTTATTGTCCAAGACACTGGGAGATCTTTATTCACAGCACTCTCAGAAAGTAGTGTACAAGCATAGTATAACAAATCCATAATACATTAAAACAATTTTGCTGCAACATTTTTTAAAAGTTATGAAATAAAGGAGCTTTGGGAGGAGTAAAGAAATAAAGGGCTTGATGTTGCTTTTTGGTTGAACTGGAGGAAGTTCATTGCTTTCAGTGAAGTTACTCTTGGCTACATTGCTGTGAGAATCCTCAGATTTGTGGCCTGAAAGATATATTCTGCTCTTCTAAGGGAAAAACAAAACAAAACAAAACAAAACAAAAAAACAAACACCCTTTGCATCTTGTATTTAACATCTTTCTCTTTTCCAAGCAACATGATTTCTTGTATTGCTGATGAGTAAAAACATGAAGTTGGCATATGATAATCTTATTATAGAGTTTGTTGTTTTTATTTTTGTTTTTATTTTTTTAACAAAATAGAGGTCTACGTAGAAGGCTTCTGTTCTATTTACCATTATTATTATTTTCTTCATATCTAGTTTGAGTTTAAAACATAGAATGTAGTCTGGATAATTTAAATTAATTTTCAGGTTTTTACTTTGTTCTAATCTGGGCATGCATGTTAGTTTTTACTGTAGTTTTCAAATTTGATGGACCAATATGAAAGGACTGAGAAACTGTTGAGCCTCCTAAGAGTCTCTCTCTCTCTCTCTCTCTCTCTCTCTCTCTATTGCATATATATATATATATACAGGCTTATTTATGCCTTCTTAAACTGGTTTTACAGTAAATGAACCATGAATTGAGGTAATTGTCTTCAAGAGCTGGCTGTCAAGTACCAGATTTTTAAGTCTCTGTAAAATGTGACCTCTGAAGTAGTTTATTCTTACTGCAATGAACAGGGATTTACAGATGTTACTTCCAATAATGCCAACATAAACTTACCAATCTACTCGTAGCACAGAGTCTTAGTATTGAGGTCAGACTGAAGCCTATGACTGGCTTTGGGAAGGATATAAAGTTTGGAGGAGAGTATTTTCCTCATTGAGGAGAGATTTGCAGGTGTAAATGCTATAAAGAATTCATATCCCTTCCTTTTTACTGGGGAAAAAAAAAAAAAAAAAAAAAAAAAAAAAAAAAAAAAAAAAAAAAGAGAGAGACAAGATGCATCAGGGTTCCACTGACATCTTCCAGAGTCACTCATACACTTAAATTTATCATGCTGAAATTAGTCATGTGTAGGACATCGGTTTCCTGTAAATGTAAAATTTGTTAGGATTTGTAGAGTTCCAACTAAAGCCCATGATGGCCCTTTAATAATGGAAAAATTGGTGCATGTGAATATCTTACAGAGGTTGGATGCACTGGCTTAACACTGAGGTCATACAAAATGTGCATTTCTGAGGGTAGAGTCTACTTCATTACTTGAAGTGTCCCTCCCGTAATTCCTTGGTTGAATTTGTATGTGCTGCTCACAATAATGCCTTCCATGTTGGTAGGCATCAGTCACGGCAGGCTGCATCCAGATGACTGCAGGAGTATCATCTGGTGGGGAAGTAAGCCATAAAATGTGATGTAAATGTGCATGTATGTGCGTTAAATATTCCCCCTTTGCCCTGTCCAATACATTCATGTCTGTCTTCTTGTAGGCAAGATGCAGCAAGAGAACTGATGCTGGGAAAAGAGAACTTTTAACTTACCCCTTCATTTCTTCACCTCCCATTTCAGCTGTAGACAGTCATCCCACTCCTCTGCACCTGCTCCTTTTGTCCCACGCCAGCCTCTGCTCATGCTTTTCATCACTTGCTTGTACTGTTTCTCATTAAGCTACTCTCCCTTTTCTGCTGCCTTTTGGCAGTCCAAATGCTTCTCCATCCTGCAGTACTCACTCCTCTCAAGTGCTCTGGCACCCTGTACAGGCAACTTCATACCCTGCAGTTGTTGTCCTTCCCTGTTAGCCAGACATCAGCAGCACAGTGAGAGCTACTCAAGAGCTGCATTTAGTAAAGGTTCTCCAGAGCTGTGACTTCTTATTCCTATGGCTTATTCTCTGACGTAAAACCCAAATGTTATATGCAAACAAGGGAAATCCACTTTGAGAATGGGCAGGAGCCTGCAATGCTCTCTAAAATCAATAGCAAAATTGTCACAGAATTCAGTAGGAACAGGACAGAACCCTGAGCATTGCAAAGCTAAGGAAACCTAGGAGTTGACTGACTGATGAAGTGACTTATCACCAATATCTGTTCAGAGGAATGACCTGTGAATAGCTAACAACATAGTCCAGGGTGTGACATGACATTTCCACCAGGATCATTCTTCAAAGTCAAAATACAATCTGCCTTCATGTTTTTTACTATGAACTGAGTCTCAAACTAGGTAGCTGACAACTCTGAAGTCTTTCTGGGCCAACTCATTTACAATAAACATATGGATTCTGCATGGAATAATCCTGATCTCTGTTGCTGGCTCTGCTGCGGATCTCTGGTGTGGCCCATAGCAAGTAACACAAATCCTCAGCCTGGATTCCCATCCATTAACAGAAAGCTTAGTTATTTAGTATAGAAAGACTAAAATAAAGAGGGACTTTAATAACACTGCAAGAAATTAATACAACTTGTTGCTACATTGATATTAAATGCAGTTATAGGAGACATTCATCTGCAGCTAAGTGCATTATGCATTGGTAGACTGAAAGGTTTTGTCCAGGAGAACTGCAGCCTAAGCAGCAACAAAGGCTGCACGGGTAGGTGAAGAAGAGTTGCTTACTTTGCTTCACCCATACTGAGCTTGGCTTCACGCTGGTCTTCACAGACTGCCATCAGCAGGGCAGCGTGTCACCACGCAAACACACAGAATATGCAGGATATGAGCCACAACTTGCTTAGTAAACTCTGACAACAGGAGGGGGAAAAATATTGGGAGAAATTTGATTGCTACGGCCACACAGGCGAGAGGTAAATGGAAAAGTATAGTTTGTCAAATATGTTGATGATCTCAGTCCAGTGCTTGATGGATGAGTGAATGTCCTTGTTGTTACAATGGACACAGGGTGGGTCAGCACAGAGGCTGAAAGCTCATTGTTGCTGAACTGAGGCGTTTTAGCTGTGAAGCCATCACTGCAGTGGCAGCGAACAGATTGGTCCTGTAATCAAGGAAGTACTTCAGGAGCATCAGGACTTGAAATACAAGGCTCAGAGCATTTTGTCATTTGGCATCACAGTCCTTACACCAGCCATTCTTTGTGCTTCTAGTGGTTTTACATCACTTAGTAAAATCTAGGTGGAGAAGCAGGGACCAAGTAACACTCTAAGGAGAAGAAAGGTGTATTCATGCATGCTGGTTGGTAACTTGGTGTTGGGTAAATATTTCATTGGGCACTGAGCATAGTGCCTGGATGACATTACCAATTCTTGAAGGGTTTATAGCATGCCACTGAAAACAGAGGAGTTTAAACTGAAATTTTGCAAAGACCACATGTTTAGCTATACACCTTGGATGCAGTTTCACTGAGGTCAATGAAACTGATCACAGTGGAATGTCAAGGTGTGTAAATCCCTGCAGGATTAAACATTTATCTTGATTGTCTCCTCAGGGACTGGAAGTGAGGACTGGCAGCTGTCACACATGTAGGCTAGAACAGTGGAGACAGTTCATCTCTTTGCATGCTGGTCTAACTGAAAAGCAGCATTAAAATCTGCTGTGCACACCTCCAAACCGGGCTATGCACTGGGGGCTGCACTGGGACGAGGCCCCTCAGGGCCCCAGGCCGCTTTGCCTTGGCGAGGAGAGGACGGGGCCCGACCCCCCCCCCCCCCCCCCCCCCCCCCCGCCCCCCCCGGGGGGCGCGCGCGGAGCCCGGGGCTCCGTGAGGGGCCGGCGGGACAGGCCCCAGAGGGGCGGGGAGGGCGGGGGGGAAGGCGGAGCGGCCGCGCTCCGCCGAGCCGGTGCGGAGGTGCCGGGAGGCGTTGCGGGGCGAGGTAGGCGCTGCTTGAGGCGGGAGCGGCCGGGGCAGCGCCACAGGCTCGGCGGCGGCGGCGGGGGGAGGCGCCGCGGGGAAGCGAGGCGCAGGGCGGCGGCCCCGCGGGGCTGGGCGGGAGGGCGGCGGGGCGGCAGGTGGCACCGGGACCGGCACCGGGACCGGCAGCGGGGCGGGGTGGGTAAGGGATGGGCTGCGCCCCCAGCATCCACGTCTCGCAGAGCGGCGTGGTGTACTGCCGGGACTCGGACGAGTCCAGCTCCCCCCACCAGAGCGCCGCCGTCTCGCAGGGCGCCGCCGCCCTGCACGGCCTCTTCGTCAAGACCGAGGCCGCCGACTCCATCCCCGCCGTCCTCGCCTACCGCAGCCGGCAGCCGCCGCCCTGCGCCGGGCCCCGCCGCAAGGAGCGCGGGCAGCCCGGAGCCCCCGCCCGGGCCAGGGCGCCCCGCTGCTGCGGCATCGAGGCGGAGACCCAGACCAGCAGCACCGGCCGCCAGGTAAACCGCGGGGCGGGGAGGACGGCGGCGGGGGGCCGAGTCCGCCCCGGGCGCGGCGGAAGGCAGCCGCCGTGTGCCCCGCCTCGGAGCCCGGGTGGGCAGCGGCCGTGTCTGCAGGGATTTCACGCCCCAGGGCTGAAGGCTCGGTCCTAACACCGGTGCCTAAGGCAGGTGCGGCCGCAACGCGCGCCTCAACATCATGTGTCAAGTTTGGCAGACAGAAGAGGTGGTTGCTCTGCATTTTTTAATTTATTTATGTTGTACCGCCCGAGTAGGCTTTTCTCTAATTTCCCAGAATGTTTTCTAGGAATTACATTTTGCAGCATCGTTCTAAAGGTTGTTCTCAAAGCAAATGCTATCATGATCCCAGCTGCACCTTAGGTTACTTCCCTGTTGTAATAATAAAGCAGGGTATCATGTCGTAAGTAATTCCCTGGGCTTAACTAGATCTTGGTGTTTCATTATAATCAAAAAATTAAAAGATTACTGGAAGCCTTTGTAATTAAAAAAAAATATATGTCTAAGGAAAACAGAAGTGAAAGAGATCGCAGGACAAAAACAAGTAAAAAACACACCTCAAAACATAAGGTAAAAAATGTTAATTTCCTTGGAATTTTTGAAGGTTCTTTTTTTTTTTATTTTCACATTTCTGAATGGGATACTTATTGAGTCACAGGTGGAGTCACTGAATAACTCAGATTGGAAGGGACCACAGGACGTCATTTAATCCAACCTTCTGCTCAGAGCAGATACAACAAGGAGTCAGCATAGCCTAGCCCAAGAGCCGCCTTATTCTCTGTATGCTGTTGCTCAGATTATGAACATTGAGGCAATGTCAGTGAGGAACTGCTCGTGCATTCCATTGGGAGGGACAGTATTTATCTCTTCAGTGGGAAGCTTTCTCTTAACCAGCCCCTCCACCCCACCAGTGAACTTCAGAAACTAAATAAGTAGCCTGGCTTAAATTGACACATGTTGAGTTTTTCTACCAGTGCTTTGCAGATACCTACTCACGGAGCATCAAGCAGCGTGCCCTCCATCTTTAGTTTATTAGATGAAAACTTAAACTAATCCAGAATGTTAGGCACAAGGTGATGGATATTTGCTAACAGTTCATAGTCTCTCTGCTACAAAATGACCTGTCATTGGTTTTTCCTCTCATTCTACCCATGCAAAACTTTTTTAGGATTATTTTTTTTTTGCTCAGGCATCCCTCAGCATTTCGTTTTCTTCACATCTGCAATCACATACATTTCCTCAAATTATTTGGGCTGACATTACCCTAGAGATAGCCAAACCCATTTTTTGTTGTTGTTGTTTATTTGCTTGTTTGTTTGTGTTTACATTTCTATTCATGATTGAATTTGCCAAAGCCCTAATTCTTAAGTTGTTGTAAAATGCTCTACTGGAGCTTTTTTAAATGTAGAGGAAAGCAAAATAGAAATTGTTGACCAATTCTTTAAGTTGAAATACATAAAAAGCAAATCTTTAAGTGGTAATACTGTTTTCTGCTCTTACAAATTGTTTAATTTCTGTTTATATTTTTATTATTACATCATGTGCAAGCAAATATATTTGTCTACTTTATGGTCATTAAAAGTGAACGTATTTCAACTGCTTTTGAATTTCATAATTGGCGCCCTAACATTATTTTTGATTGCTTCAGTTCTGTGGACATGTTTAGAGTCCCAAGCTGAGGGAAATGATGCTTTGATTTATTTAACAACAACATTTGCAATGACATAGTAGAGATGTCACTGTCTTATATGCATTAAGATCTGTAAAATACTTTGTGTCATTTTAAAATCAAGTTAGAGCCTCCATTCGTGCCACTTCTCCTGGCACAATTTCCTACAGGATAGTATGTTCTTGTGTGACCAAAGTAAGGTCTGAATATTACAGAACTATCATAAAAGGAAAATAATACTTGATATCTGTCTGGCTATAAGAAATGGAATGGCATGAACTACAGCTCTTCAGTAACACACGATGACAGTATTTATTTCCATAGAAGATGAAAGTTGAAGAAAAAATAATAGCTTTTTTTTTTTTTTTTTGTAAAGAAAATGTGTCTGGCAATACCTACGGTTTTAACTCATCTAGTGCTTGGTTGCAGATAATAGCTGTATTGAAATCTCATCTACTTATGTGAGGAAACAAAGACATAGGTCAAATGGCTGCTAGCCTTATTATAAATTAATAAAATATTCCTATTGTGTAACTATTGAACTCACTTAAATGATGATGCTTCATTTGTCTTCATTTTCTACTCTAAAATGTTCTTTACTTGTTTACACAATCAAGTGTTGCATTATTTGCATTTGACCCTATAATTATAAAGTGCTTTAAAACTCATCCACATCACAATATTAACCTGGCAATGAAAGAAAACAACCTGTAACGATTTCAACCCAATGTAATAAACAAACAAACAAAACAAAACACCCCACACTTGTTTCTTAAAATGCCTTGCCTAAACCATAGTTTTTAAGTACTTCTAATCTGTGCTCACTGGGGTGAGATCAGTGTTACAAAGATAATTTCTTTTGTTTTCTTTAATAAAAAGTTCTGAGTTGTTCCATACATTCAGATGTGTTGATCACATCCTGCTTATAACTGGTTATGAGTAAACTTTTGTATTTCTAGCGTGAGAGTATTTCTTTGTGAATCTCAAAAACTTGGTACCAAACACCTACAGATTAGTTGACAAAGAAGTTAAGTGGACTTGCTAAGTATTGCAGATGATAAAGATGATAGCTTATACTAGGTGAGTCCGTGCCATAATTTGAAATAGGACCCCCCCAGACTCTGGTTTCCAGCCATATGCTGTATTATTAAAATAATTGTGCACAAGCGCTGAAGTAAAAAACAGCCATCTCTTGCCTGTGTTTACTTCTTAATAAAACACGTGTTTACCGTATCACCCATGGCCAAACTCATAATCATAATGAACATACAACTGCTGCAGATAGTAGGTGTATTCTTCCATGTTGAATCTGTGACACCTAGTCTTTCTTACAGACTGTGCAAATGGTATCATGGCAGCAAACTATTAACATCTCAAACCTTATTTCAGCTTTGTATAAAGATGCAAGGCAATTAATTTACTTAATTGAAACATAACATTGAGCATGAGATGATACTGCATGTATAAGGGTTGCTTCGCCCATTGCCCAACTATTGCCAGTTTTGATGGACAATAGTATCAGCTGTTTAGCAAGAAGGGAACAGCTTCTTGAACACTCTCTTGGTGATTTGAAAATATAATAATAATTAAAATATTTGCACTCTAGGACTTAAAGAATGCAAATACATCTTTTAATTAAGGCCAGTAAAGATCTTAAGCAAAAGTATGCACATAGGTAACGCATTTCTCGAACACCATGATACTTACGCATTAGCCAAAGTTAAAATCTCCTAGAACAAACAAACTTTAAAGCACTCGTTGCTAAACCATAACAACAGATGGGAAAACAAACAAATAACTGCAGTTTTTTATTCATTGATTACTTTATTCTTTTTTTTTCCTTCTTGAAATAACAAGAGCACAAGTGTAATGGTTTGGTTCTTGTTGTTCTTTGTGGAAGAGAAAAACACATTTATAAACCTTCTCTGAAAGTCACACTAAAAACAGTTTTTGACAGTTTTTAGGCATTTCCTTATCAAAATAATTCTTAGAAGCAAAGCTCAAAAATAAGAAGAGGTGGATTGGGACAGTATCACTCTTCTTATCCACATGGGTCTGTATTAAGTTAGGAGGTGGAAGCACTGGGGAGTAGGATGCTCCTCAATATGTCAAGCACCCAGTTTTTCTGACTTTTAAAATTATTATTTTTTAATCATTTTTAGTGTGGGGGAATGTAAGAAGTGATACAACTGTCAGTTACAAATCTGAGGATATCAAAATACTATGGAGAGCTCTGAGAATCTAGGTGCTGAGAGAGTTGCCTCAGGTCCACAGGCTCTGGAGAAGTGCAACCCTAAATAATGCCTTGATCTAATACATGCTTCTTCTGTTTAAAGCAGTATCACGACCGAGAATGCAAAAAGTCACTGTACTTTTTGTACTTCTTGTTTTGTTGTACTGTACTGCTGTTTAACTGGCTGCTAGCATGTTCTGTAGAATGTGGAACGTACTGGACGTACAGGAAACTTGGAAAATAATGCTGAAGACTACACTGGAGGACATCACCGTACTCTGACTCATGTGGCAATGATTAGTTCACATCTTGATTCGATGTTTAAGGCATCAAGCCCCCTTGAACATATTCTGAGCCTGCAAAGCTGGCAATCAAAAACTGGGGGGCAGGCTGAAAACTGTTAGTACGTTGAACTGTGTTACAGCGCAGAGCCTTTTCAGTTTAGCCCAGCTGGTCTATGAGAGGTACTGGCCTGAATAACGCTTACCATGAGAAAGGTTGCTAATAGAGAAGTGCTTTTTTTGGACTAAGCCCAGACGTTTTGAATAAGCACACTAAAAGGACTTTTACAAAGATTTGCTGCTCCGTATCTGATCTTCCATTCCTCCTTCCAATAGCACAGGTAACTTCAAGAAGCACTGTGGTTGTACGCTTATGCACTGCCCGACAGGAGAAGTGCATGGATTGAAGTGTTAGAGCATGAAGAAAACCATTTCTTCAGACAATAATTAGCCACTTGGCAAAGGAAACAGAGCAGCCTGGTAGATTAAACTTACTTGGCATTGAGTCACACAACATTCTGGAGTTGCAAAACTGTTCTGGGCAATAGGCAGTTCTATCATTATATATAAAACATACCTGCCTTTTTTTTCCCCTTCTTCTTTTTCCTTAGTTTGTGTAGGAAAATGAGAAGTGTTGTGAACTTGTAAGAGGTCAGTTTGTCTACGTCATTTAGGCACTGAAAGTCAATAGGCATCTCAGGACTCCCACATCTCTGTAAGTGCTTCAGTGAGAAGTTATTTTGGAAGGTTTGCTCTCAGAGCCCAAAGTTAAACTCTTTCAGCTGAACTGAGTATTAATAGCTTCTGTTTTCTACCTTGTACCATTTGCAATGTGCAAAATAACACTGATGTTTTACCTTATGAGGAGCTTCATTTGGATCTCCTGGCAATTTCTAATACTCCATGATAGGACTGAATGCAGAGCAGAGGGATTTCAAATAAAACTGACCACACAGCTGAAAGAACTAATGCAAACTGAAAAGCATTCAAGCACCTGACTCACAAAAATGTTTACTCTTTCTGGTGAGGGTCTTTCAACTTCTCAGGGGAGTTGTCATTTCAGACAGGTTGCACTACCTCTTCTGCTTCCTCAGGTACAGTTGATCCTTGATCAGGTATCTGCATGTCCAGGAGAATAAGATTTGTTGAGGCTAAGTTGCAAAGTCGATGCAAGGAGGAACCAGAGATGAAAAAGCAACCGTGCTTTGGGTTAATTTTTCCTCTGGCATCACATGCACTGCTGCCAGATCTTAGGGTATTTCATTTTTGTAGATAATTCTCTGCTTGTAATTCCTATCCACCTGTTGATCACTCCTCCTTTTATTTTTTTGTTTCAAAGATTCAAATCTCTATCAGTCACAGGCTTCTTTAGTGAAGCCCAGAGTGAAGGATGCATGGTGTATGTGAAATCTGTTGAATTTTCTTTCATGTACATGTAACTTTCTTGAAATTGCCTTCGGCAAAGGCTGTAAGTACCTGTGTGGTTGCTAGGAGATAGCATGTGAAGTGTTTGGTGGTGTAGCAGAGTGTGGGGATTGTTGTCAGGGTAACCAGACCCAGAATTTTCTGGACTTCAGTATAAGTCAATGGTAGTAGGATTATGGCTTCAGAAAATCAACCGTCATCTTTGCAGGCATGAAAAGTACAGAGCACTGTGGAATGCAACATATGTGTTTAAAGTGCATTAGTTTGTGATTTGGGGCATGAGTGTACAGTGGTGAGTTCTACATGATGATTTCTTGTGTGTCGCTGTCTCCCTCTGGCCATGTTTAGTAGTTGTATTTCTAGTAGTTGCATTTCTAGTAGTTGCATTTCTAGTTCTTATTTCAGTAAGTCACCTGTCTTGCTGGGCAGCAACAGATGACTGTTTCTTCTCTGAGGGCATCTTCTTCGGGGCAATTCTTACAGGCTGTGAAGAACAACGAGCGTATTCTGCAGAAGCTCCCACTACTCCCCAAAACACTCTGGTGCTTTAGTTTTCTGGAGCTTGAACCGCCTTTCTTTTAGGGTGAAGAAAAAATGATATCCAGAGATATATTAATTCTTAGTGAGATAGGATGCTGCACAGTCTTTTGGAGGTGCTGTTCAATACAAGTAACTTTCTTCATTTGAGAGAAGCATTCAGTCCAGCTCATGAGACCTGTTTTTCCCCTGCAGGTCAACCATTTGTGTCAACCACTGTTCCAGCTTTCTTCATTCAATTGTTTATATATTTCTTTCTCACCTGTATTGTCAGCTATAAATGAAAAAAAATCTATTAAAGACATTGTTTTGTTTCTGCAAATAGAGAATTACTCTGAAGAACTGTTTTAAAAAAATCCTATGTATCTGTACCCACTCATTTGCCCATCTGGTGCCAAATATTTCATATCTTAAATATAGAACAGATAGAACTTAGATTTATTCCAAGAAGCCACTCATCTAAATGGTGTTACTTGAGAAGCAGTCTCAGAACGAAGCTCTTAATAACTTGAGTTACTCCTTTGAAAATACAGAACTAGTTTTGAAGTAGATTTACAATTTGTTGATCTCTTGCCCTGGGTTCCTACTGCCTCTGAAGAGGCAGCATTATTTCTAAAATGGTGGGAAAATTGGACCAGAGTGAGTTGGTTTCACAACATGGAAGAGAAGAAGAGTTGCAGAGACATTGGCCACTGTGACTCCAGCACATCAAATCCCAAGCAGGTCCATAGGAATGTGGTGGTCAATGGCTCTATGTCCAGGTGGAGGCCGGTGACAGGTGGTATACTACCTCAGGGGTCTGTCCTGGGACCAGTGCTGTTTAATATATTTATCAATAACATAGACAGTGGGATCAAGTGCACCATCAGCAAATTTGCAGATGGCATTGAAGCTGAGTGGTGCAATGAATGACAGAAGGGGACAGGAGGGGATGCCATCCAAAGGGACCCGGACAAGCTGGAGAAGTGGGCCCACATGAACCACATGAGGTTCAACAAGTCCAAGGGCAAGGTGCTGCACCTGGGTCGGGGCAGTCCTGGATGTGAGCACAGACTCAGAGAAGAACTTATTGAGAGCAATCCTGTAGAGAAGGACTTGGGGGTTCTGGAGGATGAAAAGTTCAAGATGAGCCAGCAGTGTGCACTTGCAGCCCAGAAGGCTAACTCTGTCCTGGGCTGCATCAACAGAGAAGAAGTCAGAAGTTTTGGACAGATGATTGTCCTGCTCTACTCTACCGTTGTGAGACCCCACCTGGAATGATGCATCCAGGTCTGGGGCTCCCAGCACAAGAAGGATGTGGATCTGTTAGAGACAGTCCAGAGGAGGGCTACAAAGATGATCAAAGGCTTGGAGCACCTGTGCTATGAAGAAAGGCTGAGAGAGCTGGGGCTGTTCAGCCTGAAGAAGAGAAGGCTCCAGGGAGACCTCATTGCAGTTTTTCAATATTTAAAGGGGGCTTATAATAAGATGGAGAACAACTTTTTGCTCATTCAGATGACAAGACAACAGATAATGTTTTTAGACTAAAAGGGGAGATTTACATTAGATGTTAGGAGGTAGTTCTTCACTCAGAGGATGGTGAGGCAGTGGCACAGGTTGCCTAGAGAAGCCGTGAATGCCTCATCCTGGAGGTGTTCAAGACCAGGTTGGATGAGGTCCTAGGCAACTTGATCTAGGGGGTGGCATCTAGGGGGGCTGGAACTAGCTGATCTTTAAGGTCCCTTCCAACCCAAGCCATTCTGTGATTCTATGAATGTCACAGAACCACTGTTTCCTCTCTGCTTCCTGTGCATTTACAGAGTATGCAGAGAAGTTTGAGCATGTGTATAGATATTACAAAATTATATTTAAATAAGAAATGCAAAGAAAGGGCAGTTAGATGAGAGACTGTGCATTAGCAGAGTCAGTAATGTCTACTGTGAGGTAAGGCAATGAGATAAAATAGGCGGAATGGAGCTCTGAAGCAATGTAGCAATTGGAAAACAAGCTATTAAACAGCTATTTATAAGCCTAGGACAAACTGTGCTCATAGCCAGTTTTCATGTAGAGCTGTAACCTGTTAGATTTAATTGCAACTTATTTGTTTATTTTTGGAAGAGTAGGGTCTGATTCCTTTCTTATTTTATGCATGTTTTAATCTAAATAGTGGTGTACCTACCAGCGGCATATGGTCTAGTGCTATAAAAAAAAAAAAAAAAAAAAAAAAAAAAAACGAAAAAAAACAACAAAAAACCGCTTAATCCAGTGTGAGAGTAACAAAGCTGGTAACAGGGCTGGAAGGCCTGTCCTGTGAGGAGAGGCTGAGGACACCTGGTTTGTTCAGTCTGGAGAAAAGGAGGCCGAGAGGCGGCCTTACTTCCTGAGGAAGGGATGTGGAGAGGGAGATATTGGTCTCTGCTCCCTGGTCACCAATGACAGGACACATGGAATGTCACAAAGCTGCACCAGGGAAGCTTCAGACTGAACATTAGGAAAAAATCAATTACTGTAAGGATGGTCCAACACTGGAACAGGCTTCCCAGCAAAGTGGTTGATGCCCCATGCCTTTCAGTGGTCAAGGGTCATTTGGATAATGACCTCAATAATATGCTTTAACCTTTGTTTAGCCCTGAAGTGGTCAGCTAGATAGACTAGATGATTTTTGAGGCCCCTTCCAACCAAACCATCCCATTCCATTCAAAGCGGGACATAATTGTTCAAAAGAAAAGCAAGTAATCCATCTAGTCTAGGTTAGGACAGTTCTGAAAGGAACATCTCTTACAGGGTGGAGGAGGCCTGGATTGAGAAGTAAGCCAGAGGGAGTGGGGCTGAAGAGGCACATGGGTAGCAAAATGTTTTGGGAAAAAGACTTGGTAGCACAGAATACTGATGACACTTGGAAGTCCAATTCAGATATTCCTGTACAGACACACAAAAAATGTGGTTTGTGACTCAGTGCTAAAAATTCTGTGTTTTATAGCAGTCTTCTTGAAAATACAACTTCTGAAGTCTATTTGTGGTAGTCTTAATGAGCTTCTAAAGCCACTCAATTTTACACCTGTTTCACTGCAACAGGGAATGCATAGATGGGTCCCACTGGTGCCTAAAGTCACCTAGTAGTCTGTGCTTTTCTTATTTTTTTTTCACACTTCACAACAATATAAGACTACAAAATCTGTATCACCCTATATATGAGAGCAAAAGAGAAGTATCTAATATTTATCCAGACAAGTTCAAGTCTATTAACCAGTCTTTTTGTAAGCTGTGCACTCTTGAAAGGTAAGTCTTCTCAGCTTCACATATTTTTTCATTTGTTTTGAGTACTTCTTCAGACAAACCATACTGGTCATGATACCTGGTGGAAACATGTTGGTAGCCAGATCACTGCTTTTATTATAAGACAGGGAATGGAGCTTGCTGGGAGGTCTGTAGACCTGAAGTGAGCTTTGACAAAAAAAAAAAGGGGGCGGGTTGGGGCGGGGAAGGGGGAGGGGAAACAAGCAGGCATAGGAATCAAAATTGTTGTAAACATGGAGATACTTTTCGTACTTCTGATACAACTTTGCGAAATGATGATACAGACTCCTGTATTCCAGCCCAAAGGGAATGTTCCCAAGAAATGACTAACACAGTCTATTAGATCTGCGGAAATTAATTTCATTTTAATGGCAGCTTTTCTTTCAAAAATGACTTTGTATTAATGTTGCTTTATCTGGTGCAAGAGTTTTGTTGGTGCATTCTGGCATTACTGCTCATATCAGTGGCAGAGCTACATTTTACTAATCTGGTCATTCAGGTTAGCTCGGAGTGAGGAACAGAACTTTTTTACTGCACCATTAGTAGAACTGTTCATATTCCAAAAAGATTTTCTGTTCAAACATGATTGAAAACCATAGGTTTGATTATGAAGGATAGGCTGGAGACAAGATTTGTTCCAGTCTTAAAAATATTATACTTAAATTTTCATAGTTTTAAGTTAGATTCTTTGCATTGTGGTTTTGGAATTGTCAGACTTTTCTTTCAAGCAGGCAGCAAGTTTAGTTATTTAATTGAAATATGCAGGTATGAAGTCAGATAATTAAGGAATTAAAATATCTTAACATTAGTGATAAAATAAAAAGTAGTGGAACTAGTAACTGTTAAACTGAACCAGAAAGTGTGAGGATATTGTATGGCCTCTACTAAGTTCCTGCAGTGGATTACATCTATACTCTTTGGGTTTAGGTCCTCGCTAATTTACGTGGAACAAAGTTTTGTATTTCTCTGTGTTCTGGATTTTGTCCTAGTATTTATTGATTTGTCCTAGCACATCTTTACAGACATAAAAAAAAAAAAAAAAAATAGCAGGTGGTGAGAAACTCTCTTCAAAAAATAGTTTAAACCATCAGTTTTAGGCTTTAGGCTTAAATTTGTTTATCTCTTTCCTACCCTATCGACTTAGAAGGTTCCTTTGTTGTCTCTTTGTAGACATGCATTAACTGAAACAGCTGATACACATCCAGATCTCTTTTGGCCCTCTGGCATTTTAGTGGCTTAGGGACTATCCATATAGTTCAAAGAGTTCAGTAATGAATCATCTTCAAAGAAAGGAATCCTTTTCATGAGTTCCACCAAATTTATCCAAGAGACTATTTTTAGATCAAGGATATTTTTTTTTCCCCCTTGGAACTTTAAGGCATCTGTAGCCTCGCCTTAGGTTTGAAAAATCTGCTGTGCTGAAAGTAACTTCTTCAAGGCCATCCTTTCATGTTCACGTTATTGTTATTTTTCATTTAATTGCAAATAGCCTGCAGATAGCTTCAAATGATAAAGGGCTCTGTATTACTATAGCATGCATGTGAAGCCATATCAGAGAAGACTAGTTTCCTGTATGGTTAATGTGGATGTCTGCCTGTGAAAGGACGATACTTAATTATCATGCTCATATTTATTTTCTGCTGTCAGTGAATGCTGCAGTTTAACTATCCAAGCCTGAGATACACATATGTTTATTGTTAAATACCATGTTATACCATATTATATACCATATTATATATGTTTATTGTTAAATACCATGTGAGTAAAGACTGTCTCAAACATACCTTTGTTGTATTTGGGAACTTAATATAGCTGCACAGGATCCACTGGGACAAAATGGAGTAGGTTGCAGGCAACTTCGCCACAGTTGCAAGGTGTTTCAGTTTGTGTTAATGATGTTTAGAAAAGGATACTGGAGATACACAATTTTAAAATTTGGGCAGGAAAGCTACTCCCACAAGATGCTGCCATCTTGCACATTTTGAAGTAGCTCAACAGTACAGAAGAGCAATGCACCTCTGTGCTCTTCAGAAAATTAGGAGAGAGATGAGGTTAAATTTGATTGTGGACATACATTGTTAAGAACATTTAACATGAAACAGACCTAGCTTTCTAATTGAACACCAGAACTTGAAGAAGATGCATGTGATTGTTTTTTTAAGGTGCTTACCAAAGAGTAATCTGGAATTTTTGCATGTCACTTCTATCATTTAAGGAAGAACAGTATTTAAAAAATAAATAAATAAATAAATAAAAATAAATGAAAGAGCTTAATATATGATCTAACGTTCAGTGATAAAACAGTAAAACCCTTTTACCTTTTTGCACTTCCTGCCCCAGTGCAGAAACATGCAATTCGCACATGTAGTCTGGAAAGAACAGACAAATACGAGGTTCACCACACATTGGGATACAAATCTTGCTTCTAGAAAGACTCCACTGACATCAGTGAGATGGAGATGTGGTCTCTTTCAGATACGAAGACAGCAACGAGTGAAAGGCTATCCATATTCTCTGGAAATGTCATTATGTTTTGGTTTTAGTTCAATGGAAATAGATGATGGGATCCTGCTATCTCCTCTTCTGGTTAATGGGGAGTCAAGGTTCAAAACCACTTATCTCCTCAGCTGTTTTAACTGTAGCTAGTTGTTGGGACGGGCAGTTCTGCTTCCCCAAACACGTTCCTAACTCTCCCTGATAAGTGTTCGGCATTTGCTGATGAGGCAGTGGCATGCCGTAAGGGGCAGCAATCTTGCTTTGCATCACTTGGAGATGTCAGCAATACTTCCAGCCACCATTTCCTTTTATTGATCAGCCTTATAGGATTTTTATTTTTCACTCATTCTTTCAGTATAGCGTCACTGGAGAGGATAGTCTACCTTTTTTGGATGATGGGAGATTCTTTAGTATGTTTGTATGCAAGCTTGGTTTATGTTTTTAAGGTTTTGTGAGCCATCTTCTGTTATCTCCAGTCCAGTTTTTTGTGTTTGTGTTTTTTTTTGTTTGTTTGTTTGTTTTAATGTTGTTATTGTTGTTGGTGGTGGTTGTTGGTTTCATTTGCCCAGTTGCAGAGGTGCTTCTCTTGCTGAGAATGGAATCAAAGTTGGATACGTTTAAACATACGGATTTCTTGTTTCTTTCTGGACACGGTTCACATCCTGTATCTACTGTCCGCCAACTCTTTTCATTCGTTCTTTGACAATCAGTCACTTTCTCACTTTGGAGAGCAATTCTGTCTGTTTATTCCAAGTACTGTGGAAACCAATGAGTATTTGACAACAGTAGGACCAATGAGTATCTGAAAATAATAGGAATATCTTTTCTCCCACCAGCTTCACACTGGACAGCATCAGATAGGAAAAAATCACGTTACAGATATGTGGCTTAAAAAAGTACTTTCATTGCTAGCCATCACAGGATTAATCATAAAAGAAGAATGATAATCCTCCATGCATCCTGTCTAAACTCCTTCCAAATTTTTGGTGCTTGTCTGCTCAGAAATTTGCTTGGCAACTGACTTGTGGGCTAATGGGACGTTTGTGGGAAATGGATTTCCTGTGTGTTTGGAAATGTCACTTCTGAAAGAGACATATTTCAAAGATAAGATTCTGGAAATATGTTTCAAGTCAATCAAAACTTACTATAGTTACTCTTGAGCTCTGTTTATATTTTGATAAAATTTTCCACCTGAATTATTGCCTCTGCAAAAGGCTTTACTTCTTACAGATGAAAATTTTCTGGTGGAAAAACCTCCAGATGTCTGGCAATGCTAGCTTCACTTCACTTCATGCTGCAGCTGGGAGGTCCAAAGACATGTTACAATAGAGATACTCATAGTAATTTTAAACCAACTTTAAATTACTAAAGCTTGAGGGCTAATGATTAGAGCAACATCATCTGCAAAACACATACTGGGAAGCAGATATCTAGCTGAGAACCTGATATGTTTCAGCACCTGGCTGCCCTCTATACACCAAACTAGAGCCAGCAGTGAGTGCTCTTGAGCTTGGAAACAGAGGACTGAACTCGTAGTTCTTGCTGGAACACAGTCATCCTTTTACTAAGGGGTCTGACCAGGTGCCTAAGTATCTCTGTTGTGCTACCATTGTGGAGGACAAATGGCATGTGACAAATGGATCAGATCTACAAAGGCCCATGAGCTCCAAAGATAGGAATGCATGACTTGCTGCTATCCTTTTCATTTGGTAATTAGCTTCATTTTTTATCTCTTGCAATGATGTATCTTTGGTAGAGGTTGAGCTGTTAGATCGAAATTCAGAGCAAAAAATAAAATGAGTGACTATTTACTCTTCTTACAGTCTGCCATAACATCATGTGTGTTGTTAACAGATTTGGCTTCACTTCTGTGTCTAATGCTTGAAAATATGTTCAGTGAGCAGATATGGGAATGACAAATCCTTCCCTTCAAAAAAAAAAAGACGAAGTGGAGCACTAAGGTGAAGAATTTAGCAAGCTATCCTTAAATAAATACACTTTCTAACTTGGTTTGCATCTCAGTCCAAATCAGTCAAAAGAAGCCAGCCAAGGTTTTAAATTGGCCTACTAGGCTGCTGCTCAATCCATTGTTGTTATGCTTCTTTCCATGGAGAACGTAGTCATATAAGGAAGCATATGAATGAAATGGTTATCTGAAATTACTGTCAGCAACAAAAATGTAAAGTGACTGACAGTCAATGGTGTGTGTTCTGCTGTACATAAAAATTCATGGAGACTTCTGTACTGCTTCATGCTGTACACATTTCAGTGATAAGTAATAATCTCAGAAGGAAATGTCTGCAGTCTACCTTTCAACAGTAGCATAGACAATCATTAAACCAAGCCATCTTAAATAAGATAGACGTTCTTGCAGCTGTTTCATTTTCTCAGAATGAGTCTTTTCACTACAGCTCATTTATAAGCCCTTGCCAAGTAGAGTGTATTTATTCTGCTTCTGTACACAGTTGCAGCATCTTTACTAGTCTTCCAAGAATAATAAAATAATTTATGGCGACTACCAATGAAATTAGTTTGTTCATAGTATATTCTAGTTACCTGAACCTGCATGCATTTTCATCACAATTTATAGCAAGTGCCTTATGCAACAAAGAAGACTCAATTGAAGTCACTGGCATGTTTGAGAAATGAAGGAACAGTTCATAGGGGAACATAGGTAAGGTTTTCACTCTAATGTCATATTTTCGCTTTCTTAATCTTATATAGTGACTAATAACTACAAAATCATCAGTTTTATTAACTGTAGAAATACAGTAACATTTTACTCATTTTGACATATGTGAAGTTAGTTCAAGAGTTGTGTGTCCAAAATTCTGAGATGGCCTAATGTCTTTAATGCTGTAGCTTTTGCCTCCTCTGAGATGGCCAGCTGGATAGAGACTTCCTGATTTGCCATGAGGATTCCTCAACTGTCATAGAGGTTGTCTAAGAGGGAGGAAGATTTTAGCTGGCTCCTGCTTGGCTGGAAGTATAGTTCCCAATCCAGAGATGAGGAGCCCACTCTGGAGAAAAGTAGGAATAATGGCTAGAGTTGCTTTAGGTATCCTCTGGAAATGTCCAGATTTATATTCCAAAGCTATCTCATGGTAAGTGTTATGAGTCATATTTTAAAAAGTATGTGATAAGAGTTACTGAAACGATAAAAAAAAAAAAAAAAATTATATGTGCATCATAATTGAAATGAAAGTACCTGAAATGGGTCAAAATCACTACCTTCTATAAACTCTCTACAGTTCATATCACCAGGAAAATGACTTCTCATCTTTCTCATCCTTAGTGCTAACTGTTTTTGGACTCCTTTCCTAAGGCCTTCTTAAAATCAAATAATAATCTTAATTTGGACTTGAGCAGCAGTATTCACATTCCTGTAGGGAAAAAGCACTGGGCAAGATGCACGTAAGCGATGTATAAAGACCATTTTTAGATTACACCAGGCAAACTTCCGTTTCAAGACTCCCACCTCTGCAAGCTAAAGTAATCATTCTGTCTGTTAAATTGCCTTAAAGGCTATTAGAACTATTGTCTTAGACCTGATGGAAATCTAGAAATATGGTGATTCACACTAACTTTGAAAACATTTGAAAATATGACTTTATCTACCTTGAGAACTAAAAATGGCTTTTTTTTTTTTTTAAATGGAAGTTTTCTGAGTAATCTGTACCCCATATATGGCGGTTTCTGTGGAAAACATAATGATTGCAAATTACAAAATGTGCCAGACTGTGCCTTGCTTTATACCTATAAATACAGAAAGGAGGTAGTATTCCACAAAACACATAATGTGAGTTCATTGGAACACTGAAAAAATAAGTGAGGTATCTTTTGAGGTCTGATAAATCAAAACTGACTTTCATATATTTGGGAAACCTCTGTTATTTGTGCTGGGGAATAGATGCAGGAGGATGCACATGTGCTTGCCCCCATCTTACATGATTATCCAGTGTAGACCATTCTCAGAGATATGATATTGGTTTGGTGGTTTGATCTGACCCAGTACACCTGCTGTTAGGTATTTGCAACCTGGCCTCCATTGAAGCCTGAAGTAGTAAAACATTCAAGTATGCAAGTAGAAGCATCCAGCTAGACTGGAAAAACCAGAGCACTTGGTGGACTTACATTTCCACAGGGTCATTGCACTCGGAAGAAGCCTAAAACAACCTTGGAGTGGTTATAACCTGTGTCCGGCAACTAAATATAGAACAGCTGGTTAGCTCTGTGTCACTACAAAGGTCTGAACAGGAGTGCAGTTGAAAAGTGTTATTTCCCTGCAAAGAGTTGCATGCATGAAAATTTATTTTTCAGATAATGTCATGTGGTTCTGAAGACTTGAGGCTTAAATTTTGTAGTGAGCAGTACTAATACATTTGCAATGCCATAACTGAAATAATCAATGACACTCTTGTGTTACTCAAAGCCAAGGATACAGCTATCCTTACTCCGCTATCATTTATTCACAGGGCTTCCACAGAGCTAGTCAGACTGTTTTATGTATGGCCACAAATGGGCTTTTTATGTTCAATGACTGTAACAATTACAGATATTTCATTACAGATGTATCTTGTTCGGAGGCCCCCATCTCATTTACTTCTGGAGAAACATTTAAACTTTCACAGTAGCTTGCTATGTGAAGCCAAATGCAATTTCTGGAAAGAATTATCAGGTCAGAGAGCAAGCCCCTTCAATTGTCAGAAGTCACCTTCTATAATCCCTTTAATTTTGTTAGTTTTAAAAAAGTTTACTTCTGGTCTTCTCTGACTTTACAGACAGGAGTCCTGGAAAACCAGTCTGAAGAACAGAAGCTTTCGTTGACTTTTTAAGTCTGTTTTCCTCTCCTTGGGTCACCTCTGCTTTTTCTGTTATGTTCAGCTAAGAGGCTTTTGACATACAGCAGCAAACCTAAGCACACAGTGCAGCACTTCATGTTCTTTGTGTTTTGTCCCATTTTTACTACTCCTGCCCTCAAGTTTCTCTGCTGCCTCTTTAACCACCTTGCCTTTCTTCTACCTCATTTTCTGTAGCTTTTGAACACCTTTGCCATCCCAACAAAAGCATTCCTGAAGTCTTGAACAATACAATTTTTATTAACTTTCTTTTCTTTAGAAGAATCACCTTGCTTTTATCAGTGTGCACATTAGACTGACCCAGTGAGTTGAATTGTGTCTTCCGTTCAGTATAACTCAATGACTTTGGTCTTCTATACAACTCTATACCATGCATAATTGGTACACTCTGCATACTCATTACCATGTATGACATTATGATGGGCCTATGGTTGCACAAGTCACTTTCCCAGCTCTCTTGGCACCTTGTTTCCCCCAGGTTATGTCAGTGAAATATTTTTCAACTTCTCTGAAAACTGACTGTGACTCAACAAGAAATTTATAGAAGTTACTATTTTCTGTTGTCATATGCCCTTGTGAATAAGTAAAAGAATAAGAGGGAAAAAAATCATTTCTCCTCAGAGCCCATTCAAAGAAAGCTATAAAATGACGAGATAAATGAGAAATTTGGCAGTATAATTCTTCTGTAGTAATCTCATGGACTGTAGTGTTAGATTATGGGTAATTTCTGCATAAGTAGGTCTTCAGTAGAGCTGTATGTTACGCTGAATCTAATCCACTAAAATGAAGAAATGATGCTTGAATAAAAGTGCTTTTTTGGTGAACTTTGTCAGTGAATTGGAATTAAAATCTTTTATGACATTCAGAGACAGGATTTCTAGATAAAAGTGATTGAAAAGTGTCAGAATTTGAACTGATCTCTTGGAGAGGAAATTAATATTCTCCTATCGTTCATTATATGTATGTAGTTCCTGTTGCTTAATAGTTGCTTAATTCTGAAAAAAAAGCTGACCATTTGGATCACGCTACCTTTAACCACACAAGAAACCCTTTTTGTCTACAATGATAAACCTCATAAAGAAAACATAAAAAGAATGCTGAACTGAATCTGTGGTGCATAGAATTAAGCTTCTGCGATATAAAGTGCATTGAAAATAGTAAGCTGTAAGTATTCTTTAGGGAGAGGAAGTATGGTGGTGGTTATTGCATTCAGCAGCCAGAACTTCTTCTTTTAACTCATGAGCATGTAAATTCACATGATGTATGTGTGCTGAGTCTGTGGGAGGAGATAGCCGCTGAGACATATGTTAGAGAATTACGTTTTGCTATCTGTGGATAATATAATAGCGTAATGTTTTATTTTCTCAGTCTTGCACTCTTGAGAGTGAGTTGCATAATACGTCTCAATGATGTATTGTGACATCATTAGGGAAGTGACTATAGTGAAGTGACTATACTTTGCTCAAGTAGATGTCAGTACGTGAAAACTGGCATAGCAGTAAGAACTCTCTGTGGAATGCTATAATGACTTTGTAGTGCCTGTTGTAGAAAGTGACACTTGAACATGGTTATGTGTTATCCCTTTTAAAACTGGAATAAAATGTCAAAAAAGTCTTTTTCCAGAAAGCTTTTAATGATTTCTTCCCACTAAGTGGAAATAGTGCTGAATAATACAGAAACTATTATTGCTTATTGCATAAGTAATAATTTGCTCTGGTGCAGCAGGATAGCTCAGGAACTATGTAATGCCTTCTTTCCATACTTTTGCAGAGCTTATTTGGATTGCAGCTGCATGCAAAAGTTAAATCCTTACATTAGATGCTAATCCTACCAGTATTTGCATGAGTAGAATAGGGGCAGTGAAATTAGTATGACTGAATTCTGGTGTGTAAGACCAGGTAATTAAGTTTCCAGATTTGTAATACTGTGTAATTACATTTCCAAGCTTATCAGGTCAGTTCTTACTTTTGCAAGATATGAATACTTCAGGTACATCCAACATCTGCTACTCTGTGCTCCTCTGGGTGAGACCTTCCCCTTCATCTGACCACTCAGTTTGTACCACTAAACTCACCTTGTGCAAGTATTTCTTCCACTCTTACCCATGCTTCATCTTTGTCTGGGTAGGGCTTACAGGATCAGTCAATCTGTGTGCGCTACTGTATGAGGTATTAAAAAAGTGAGAGGTGATCTTTCTCTCTGAGATTTATAACCTTAAATAGATGAGACAAACTTCATAAGCACTTTAGTCTTCAATGACAAAATACAGAGGTTAAAAATGCTAGTTCTGGGTAACATCCAGGCAGCTCAGTTGGATGATTCACCAGTGAGCAAGGCATTGTGCACTTCCCAGGAGGCGATATCCAGATGTCGGTATCTGACTCTCTTAGATTCATATACAGCTGCTGCTGTCTGGATTATCTGCAATGGCTTTGTCAAAATTAAAATAGAAACTTAAACTGAAATAAATGTGATAATAAATTATTCAGTTAGTATGCAAGCCTCTGAGTTGTTTATTTTGATGAGAATTTGACATTGATTTTTGTTGTCTGCACGATTTTTAGTGTGAGACACAGCAGACTTTCATATTGATAACTTGTAATGCATAATAGAAGGAAGCATTGAGCTGGAAGCATTTTTACTTGAGAGACCCTCACTTGATACTTTAGATAGTAGAGACTACTGTAGGAATAATTCTTCTATCTTTATTTCTGTTAATGAATCAACAGCAAACCAGTTAATTTTGACATATATTTAAATTATAGAATCATAGAATCACAGAATGGTTTGGGTTGGAAGGGACCTTAAAGATCACCTAGTTCCAACCCCTCTGCCATGGGCAGGGATGCCACCCACCAGACCAGGCTGCTCAAAGCCCCATCAAGCCTGGCCTTGAACACTTCCAAGGATGGAGCATCCAAAACCTCTCTGGGCAATCTGTTCCAGTGCGTCACTATATTTTGAGTAAACATCACATCTAAATCTACCCTCTCTTAGTTTAAAGCCGGTACCATTTGTCCTATCACTATCTGCTCAAGACACTCTCTGTCTTACGTACCTATAGAATCTCTACTTGTTATTCTTTACATCCTTTGAAAAATGCTATTTCTTGATTTTAGAATCAATGTTAGATTGTAATGGAAAAAGTGTACATACACTTTTACATGTGTACATTATCATTAAAACTCAGGAAGATAATAATTTTTGCTTTATTCGGTGATGGCATTATGATTTGGAATTTGGAGGTTTGGATTTTTTTTGGAGGGTTTTGTTTGTTAGCTTTTGTTTTAATAGTTTCTAGGTATAATTTCAGGACATACCTTTTGGATGCTGAAATTAAAATTACAAGGCTGAACTAATTGACTTGATCTATCTGTCCCCAAACTCAAACAAGTAAGACAGAGGAACCACAAAGCAAACACTGCCTGGCATCATGATAGAGTTGAGAAGAGGGAAGAGACAACATTATGTTTTTGAGGAAAGTGAGGAATATTCTATTCTTTAATTATGTTTATTTTATTATTTTTGTACAACTTAGATCAAAGTTCATATCTGTGTTTTCTAAGTGAAAGAAAATTCAGAAAGGTTCAGGAAGTGACCAGCACTCAGCACAACATCTTTGTTCCATTTTTGTGTTTTCTGTGTTCCAGCAAGGGGAATATTGTGTTGACTTTGGTCTGAGATAATAAGTAGATGCCTTTCAGTAACTGGCAAAGGAAAATAGAATTGGACCTTGCTCAACCTGGAAGGAGGTCTTTTCAGCTATGCCCACCTGAGAGTTGAGATAAGTGGAGGTAATACTAATCAAAGTTCTGGTGGTGTTTTCCGCCATGCGTCTCTGAAACAAGAAGTCTTCTAATTGCTCAAACTTAATATTGATAGATAGTAGGTAGTATCTGCATTGAATAACGTTGGAGAAGAGGTAGACTAAAAACCATGCATACGTTAGGGGGAAAATGTTGTCTTCCTTTTAGCCTTTGATGTAGAGTCCATAATACCTATGTGTGCACTTGCAAACCAGTATTTGAGTATCTGCTCCAAACTGCTTTCAGTATACTGAGAGGCATAATCCTAGTGATTTTGAAGGGAATAAAGAACCTGTGAATTCTGGTTAATCTGAATTTAATGACTTACAGTAAAATACTGTATAGTTTACAATAGATAAATAGTGGAAGCCAAAATGGCTGAAATCTTCTTCTTGGGTAAGAAACCAGGTAGGTTATCTACTATTGTATGAGCAGTGTTAAATTGTTTAAGAACACACTTGTCAAAATATTCTTAAATTAAAAAAAAATCCTCCACTGCTAGCAACCAATGGCAGTGTTACATTGAGATAGATTGCTGCTTTTTAGTAGAATTAGAGTTGTGGAAAACCCCCGAATTATTTATCATATTAAAATATTTAATTTCCTCCTTTGCTAACTTCCAGGAGGAATATCAGAAATGATATCTGTCTTCCAGCAAATTCTTACTGACATTGTAGAGTCCAGTAACACAGCACAGAAACTTGTAATCTGTTCTGGTAGTTCAGTGGGAGATGGAGGGAGCAGAACAGGCTCTGAAGCAAATGCTGAGCTGGCCACACTTCTAATGTATGCCTCCTGATAATTTTACCTCTTGGCCAATCTTTGGAAAAATTTTTAAATAATTCAGAGTTGTGGTTATGATCCTACTGTCATATTTATTTCATGGCAATACAGGGACCTACCGTTGGTAAATTTTGAGCAATTGCCTTTGAACTGCACCCTCACCATTGGCCTAATAATTTAAGTGAAAGTTTTGTATTTCTTGTATTGCAAAGAATATTGGTGAGTCATTTTTACTGACCATGAGTCAGCAGTGTGCCCTCGTGGCCAAGAGGGCTAACGGGATCCTAGCGTGCATTAAAAGGAGAGTGGCCAGCAGGTCAAGGGAGGTGATCCTCCCCCTCTACTCTGCCCTGGTCAGGCCTCACCTGGAGTACTGTGTCCAGTTCTGGGCTCCCCGGTACAAAAAAGACAGGGATCTCCTGGAAAGAGTCCAGCAGAGGGCCACAAAGATGATACAGGGCCTGGAGCATCTTCCCTATGAAGAAAGGCTGAGAGACCTGGGTCTGTTCAGCCTGGAGAAAAGAAGACTGAGAGGGGATGTCATCAATGTGTATAAATACCTGAGGTGTGGGAGACAGAGGGATTTGGCCAACTTCTTTTCAGTGGTTTGTGGGTCAGGACAAGGGGCAATGGCCGCAAAATAGAGCACAGGAAGTTCTGCACCGACATGCGAAAGAACTTCTTCACAGTGAGGGTGATGGAGCACTGGGACAGGCTGCCCCGGGAGGTTGTGGAGTCTCCTTCTCTGGAGATATTCAAGGCCCGTCTGGACACCTACCTGGGCAACCTGCTCTAAGGAACCTGCTTTGGCAGGGGCGTTGGACCTGGTGATCTTTTGAGGTCCCTTCCAATCCCTTCAGTTCTGTGATTCTGTGATTTTTCTTTCAGCTCTACGCCATTCATGGTTTTATTGTGTTCTTCCTTGGCTACATCTCCTTCTGGTGGAAGAAGACTTGTCTTTTAGTTCTCTGGAGATGTCTGGGAATATCCAGGATTATTCTTGTTACTTTATCTTTATTTTTTTCTAGTTTTTGTTAACGTAAGGGAACAAAAAATGACATACAGTACTGAAAGTATGAGTTCACCTTAACTTTAAATAGATGCACGAAGTTGTTTGGTTTGGTCCTTTGTTTCCTCTCCTCATGGTGGGTGCTTTTTTGACTAGCTGAACATATAAAGACAAAAATAAAATTAATTTTCAAACCTTGCTGTGTCTATACTTCTGGAATTTGCTCTCATCTAAACACCAATGATTCTCTTAAACATCAGTATTTCTGAAACAGTTCAGACTTAGTTGCTGTGGTTTTCCCTAAAATTGATGTAATGAGGTTTGACTGGATATAATGTGTGTGACTCATTTTCTTACTAACTTGAGAGTGGACAGTAATGACAAATTGAATTACAGCAAGAAGTTTCTTCATGCTATGATCCACAAGTCTTGGGCATATTCTACTTACTTTGACAGATGTTTGGAAAAGTTTGTTTTTCCTGTGTCTATTATCACCCTGCAAGGACACTAACAAAACCTGAAATGTGTGTTCTAAGTATGCTGTCAGAGAAACTTCTGCTGACAAAGTCAGCATTCAAAATAAAAATGTAATTGTGAAAAGTATTCTGTAATTGGCTTTATTTCCACAAGTCTAAAAACTATGTTGTTTGTGAAATGAGTCTCTATTACCTGTGCACTGCTGGATTAAAGCGAGTATTATTCCTGAAGCCATAATCTGTGAACCTGCCCCAGCAATTATACTAAGAGTTACTGAAGATTCATATCTCTAAAAGAGTCTATAGGAGTTCACTATTCATTTTTTAAAGTGCTTTAAAATGAAATTTGTTTGCATTTTTTCCTAAAGATAGTGTAAATTTGGTCAATGTTACAGGTATGTAGAAGGAAAGAAATAAAACAGGACTACATTATGATAGCAGATATTTCTCTCTTATGCAGTAGCTCACAATGAATGCTGTGTTGGTTTTCTCCTGCTGGGCAGCTAAACTGTGCCATAGCTGCTCTCTCACTCCCCTCAAAAGAAGAGGGAGATAAACTGCAATGAAAAAGAACTCAAGGGTTGAGATAAGGACAGGGAGATTGCTCATCAATTACCGTCACGGGCAAAACAGACTCAGATTAAGGAGATTAATATAACACATTACCTATCACTAACAGACTGAAACAGTGAGAAACTAAAAGAAAAATAAAACATCTTCCCCCCTCCCCCATCCACCATATCCTACTTCCTCCTGTCAAGTAGCATAGGGGAATGGGGAATGGGGGCTGTGGTCATTCCCTAAAGTTTTGTCTCTGTCGCTCCTTCACAGTCACTCTCTGCCCCTGCTCCCCCGGGGGCTCCTCCACGGGCTGCAGCGTGGAGATCTGCTCCGTGTGGGACCCATGGGCTGCAGGGGGACAGCCTGCTCCTCCAGGGGCCTCTCCACAGGCTGCAGGGGAACTGCTGCTGCCTGCCTGGAGCCCCTCCTGCCCTCCTGCTGCACTCACCTGGGGGGCTGCAGCTCTCCCCCAGCTGCTATTGCACAGTAATTTTTACCCCTTTCTTCAATCTGCTCTCCCAGAGGCCCAGCCAGCATCACTCATGGCTCAGCTCTGGCCAGCAGTGGGTCCCTTTCAGAGCCCTCTGGAGCTGACTTTGATCTGACATGGGGCAGCTGCTGGGCTTTGCTCACAGAGGCCACCCTGCAGCTCCCCTTCCTACCAAACCCTTGCCATGAGAACTGAATACAAATGCTCTTGGACAGTCTATAGATTTAAATTCCTTTCTCATCAGTAGAGTCTGGGAGGTGATTGCCTGAGCAACAGTCATGCTGAAAAGGCATAGACAAAGACAAGGTTGACCTGATCTATTGTTAGGATAGCACCAGTTGGAGCGATTAGATAACCTTCAAGGGTCCATTCAAGCCAGTCATTCTTTGGGAAAGCCAGTGATTCTTTGGGATTACATTGAGCATCTCTAAGCATGAGCTGAGGCCCTTCTTTCTGTTCAGGTTCTGAATATCGAGGAAGAAGAGAGGAAGTTTCTTATTGTTGCAGACCTTGAGACCCTGTAGATAGTGGGGAAAGCTATGCTCCGAATTTATGTGCTTTGCTGCTCTGTGAACAGGAAATCCTAGTCAAAATTCTTAGTCAAAATACTGTTGGAAATCAAGGCATTAGATTTTTGCCATGACTTGTTCCCTGATAAAAATGACTTGTTCCTGACTCTGGGTCAGGGTAGAGTTGTTTTTTTTCTGTTGCTGATCTTTTTGATGGTTTGTTTGTTTGTTTGTTTTAATGAATTAACAGCATCTGTGGTAAGTAGTACCTTGAAATGACACCTTGTCACAGTCAATGTGGTTTCTCAAATATTGTACTCCTATAGTATGGATATCTATCCAGCCAGTTCTAAGTAAATACACTTTTAAACTTCTACTTAAACAGAAGACTAAGAAGTTTGCAATACATAAGATCAGTTTAATGTAAGAAGGAAGCTTTCTCATCAAAAGTTTGTAAATTAAACATTGACTTGGAAGCCCATTAAGCAATACGATTTTTTTTTCTTAAAATCAATGCTGAATTTAGAGCAAGAAAGGATCCATCAAGGATAGAATTTCTTGAAAGAAAACTGGCATCAGAGTGTAATACAATAGTTTGCATTTTGATGTTTTCCTGGCTGTGTATTTTACCTACTAAAATTCATTTATAACATTTTTGCTGTAGGTGTTATGGCCTTGCTATAAAAACATCGCTGATAGTGAGTAAGCTGATAATGATAAATATATCTTTTGAGGCCATCTCCTTCTCAAGCAATGCACATGACTGCTGACAAGTCATCTGAGCCAGCTGTCTTCTGGGCACACTGCTCTTGAGAGACATTGGAGTAGCAGACCTGGGGATGCAAACTTGTTATTGTTCTGCTGTGGGGAGGAAGAGGAGGAGATATTGCCAGGCATATTGCAGAATCACAGAGTCACATATTCACCCAGGAATTCACAAGGCACATAAATCTGAAATTGCTGAACTACTTACTACTATGATGTGTCACCTGTTCTTTAAACTGGTGTCAGTGCCAGAGGAGTGAAAATCGGATAATAACATGTTAGCTTTCCATTAAGGGTTCAAAAAGTCATGTAGGAACTACGTTATGTTTCCATCTGAGCAAGATGCTATGTCTAACTATAAAATGTAACACAGGTAGGTGTCATAAGTAATAGGATAATATGATGTGCTTGAGAAGAGTTAGCATGGCTTTTCTGTAAGGAAAGCATAAGCTTAGATGTGCTATCAGTGTTGAGCTTAGAGGTATATAAGGCGCAGTGTCATTGTGCTTGCCCTGTTCTCCCATTCTTCAGTTTGTCATCTGCTGTTGGTCACTTCTAGAGATAGAATGTTGGTTCGGTATGACCAATATTGGCTGTTCCTGACCAAGCCTTTAAAAGGACAGGGGTATATGTTTAGAAATCTTCCCCCAGATGTTTATAGGTTTTCATTAAGGTAGGTCCTAATCAACTGGGTTTAACCAACCGCAGAGAAGTTGAGTCTTTACTTGGACAACAAAGCTATTTTTTGCTAACATCAAGAATCAGAATCATGGTACTGGTGTTAGTAGGAACAATGTGGAGACAATGGGCCTTCAATCCACATAAGAAAAAAGTGTGTGGGAATGCATTGTATGTATAAACCTGTGGGATTGGTTTCAGATTCTGATAAAAGTATGAATTTACAAATTACGTGAGTAAATGGGACACAGGCTACTGTTTATGGACTGCAGGATTTTTTTATCTCGTCTTCCCTTGACAGATCTCAAAGCAGCTATTGCCGTGAGCATTATTCTTACATACTGCTGTGAGGAGGACAAATGGTAACTTATATGCTCAAATTAACAAAGTAATCACCAAGGTAGGGTGATTTACACTTTATACTTACGTGTTCTGCTTCCTCCTATGATAATCACAGAATCATCTAGGATGGAACACTAACAAGTCCTCCACTAAACCATATCCCTAAGCTCTACATTTAAACATCTCTTAAAGACCTCCAGGGATGGTGACTCAACCACTTCCCTGGGCAGCCTATTCCAATGCCTAACAACCCTTTCGGTAAAGAAGTTCTTCCTAATATCCAACCTAAACCTCCCCCAGTGCAACTTTAGCCCATTCCCCCTCGTCCTGTCACCAGGCATGTGGGAAAATAGACCAAGCCCCACCTACAGGCTACTGCCTCCCTTCAGGTACCCGTAGAGAGTGATAAGGTCACCCCTGAGCCTCCTCTTCTCCAGGCTGAACAATCCCAGCTCCCTCAGCCGCTCCTCGTAAGACTTGTTCTCCAGAGCCCTCACCAGCTTTGTTGCCCTTCTCTGGACTCACTTGAGCATCTCGATGTCCTTCTTGTAGCGAGGGGCCAAAAACTGAACACAGCACTCCAGGTGTGGCCTCACCAGAGCCGAGTACAGGGGGACAATCACTTCCCTGGACCTGCTGGCCATGCTGTTTCTGATACAAGCCAGGATGCTGTTGGCCTTCTTGGCCACCTGAGCACACTGCTAGCTCATATTTAGCTGACTGTAATGTATTTATAAGAAGCTGCTTAACAATATCTGAACAGAATGCAGAAAGTCGTAATAGAATATTCTTGCTTCAGTTTTAATTTTATATCAGTTGTACATTTGTTCTATTAAAGCCCACAGAATTATTTCACTAGTGTCACCTTTCTTGTTCAAGAGTTTGCCTAAAATCAGTAGCAATTTGCTGCTGGTATATTTTGTCTTCCTCAATTCCTTTCCTCTTAAGGACACAGGTTTTGTGACCTGTTTATGCCAGCTGCCCTCATCCCCCTGTCACTTCCCAGGGTCTTTCATAGGTTTGGTGCATCTTATGCTTTGCTTTCCTTCCTTTACCTTGCCACTGATTTTAGAATGACACAGGAAGATTATGTTCTCGTGACTCTCTGTAATTACTTAAAAATAGATGAATTATTTTGCAGGAGAAAAATAAGTTCAGAGATAGAGAGAAAACAAATATATGTTTTCAAATATTTTCATATTCATATTTTCATAATTTCTTATTTGAGATAAGCCAGGAGAACATATCAAGTGGAATAAGGATGAAAGAAGAAAGATAGAAATCTTAACATCTGTTCCTGAAACTGGCTCTGATCAGACAGATCTTTGCAGCTTTGCACAGAATCAGTTTTAGGAGCAGAGAAGCAAACTCAAAAAAAACAAACAAGCAAAAACATCTTAAGCATCCAATATATGTAATTCTAAGAAATTCTGCTGTAGCCATTTGATTCTTAGATCTTGGAGTGTTTATGAGAACTTCTTATCTCCAGAGCTGTTGCCAATCTTAGCTGTCCTAAAATGTGGTCTTTGCACATACCTCACACTGAAGAATATGTGGAGTTCACACCCAAAGACATTTCTATGGCAGATCCTCTTAAGGACTCAGTCAAATTGGGACAGAGTACATGGGACGTGCAGGGACAGCAGTGGGCAGGTGTAATCTCGTATATGGTAGCCAGTGCCCAGCCTAGCTTAAACATTTCAAACTCCTCTCTTTCAGATGAGTGTTCACCTACCTGTTCACCTGTGCTTAAGGTTCCTGTTCAGGCACAGGTCACTGCAAAAAAGGAATGCAGGGATCACGGGTGAGGGAGAGAGTATGCAGCGAGAGACATGCTGTGTATCCCAGAAGTGAGAGTGGTCATGCAAGGGAAGGGTTTTTAATAGGAGGCATTGGGAGGGCTTCCTCCTTGTTATGCTTGTGTTGGGAAAGCAGAAGAACCAGCTGCAAGTTCATGTTCTCTCTATTTGAGCTGGATGCATGCAACTAAGGGAGAGCCTGCCAGACCTGCTTGTCTTTGTGGATTTGGGTCTCATTTACTGCCTGGGTATTGAAGTTTTTTAATGGTGTATGCCTCAGTCTGTGGAGTCCTGAGGTGAGGATCTGGCCCACTTGTCGCTTAATAGTTGTATGCATGATAGCTAAGCAAGTAAAATAATATATATATTTTTTTTAACCAAGGAAATTTTGAGCTCTGAGGCTTCTCAATAAAATCATATATAGTATCTGTAAGAGGTGAATATATTGTGGATCATGAACATCTGCATATATGTGAAGAGTATGCTCAAAACTCCACAGTAAAACGTTCCTGACTTACAGATAAACTTTACATGATTAAATCATTGGATGCGTGAAATGCCACACTGTGTGATTTAAAACTAAGTTGCCTTAGTTCTCAGGCCTCCTAAACGAGAGCTAAATTAATTCATTAAGTAAAAAACTACGCTTATGTTAGAGTTCTGTTGTGAAACTGTTTAATAATACTTTTCATGGAGTATGCTGTAAAAAATGTGTTGATATGTTTTTAATGCATATTAAAATATTCGATATGTTTTTTTTTTATAACATTAAGTTATATGAGGTTCTACATTTTAAATAGCACCATCTTAAAAACAGATGGCATTATGCAATCTAACCAAAAGAATCAGAGGATGGCTGAGGTTGGAAGGGACCTCTGGAGGTCATCTGGTCCAACCCCACTGCCAAGCAGGATCTCCTAGAGCACATGGCACAGGACAGCATCCAGTCAGGTTTTGAATGTCTCCAGAGAAGGAGACTCCACAGCCTCTCTGGGCAACCTGTGCCAGTGCTCTGTCACCCTCTCAGTAAAGAAGTGCCCTCTCGTACTCAGCTGGAACCTCCTGTGCTTCAGTTTGTGCCTGTTGCCTCTCGTCCTGTTGCTGGGCACAACTGAAAAGAGACTGGCTCCATCCTCTCAAGACCCTCCCCTCAGATATTTATACACACTGATGAGGTCTTCCCTCGGTCTTCTCTTTTCCAAGCTAAACAGGCCCAGCTCTCTCAGCCTGTCCTCATACGTCGTGTGCTCCAGTCCTCTCATCATCTTTGTAGCCCTCCTCTGGACTCACTCCAGTAGCTCCATGTCTCTCTTGCACCGGGGAGCCCAGAACTGGACACAGCACTCCAGGAGTGGCCTCACCAGGGCTGAGGAGAGGGGGAGGATCACCTCCCTTGACCTGCTGGCAACACTCTTCTGAATGCAAAAGTTTTGGGAACAAAAAAGACCTGAATTTCAAATGGAAAGATCCCATTTGCTGCAATGTGGAAATGAACAATTGTGAATAAAAAAGGAGATTGTCTCCAAAACATTCACAAATTCTCTTAAAGAGGTTCTGATTCTGATTGTGTTTTCTGTAGTAATAAGAGCTGGAGTGATAACAGAAATCATGGGAAATACCACTTTTATAAACATTCAGGGCTGTACTTTTGGTATATATATGTTTTCAAAAAAGTTGGTTGTGTTTTCCATCCTTAATGCTTTATACCAAAGATACGTGAATATGGGTTTTGCCTGTTTTTCTTTTCTTTCTTTTTTTGGTTAAATTGTATTAACGTTTCCTTGGGCTGAAAAATCATAAAGTGGGATCATAAATTTTAGTCAAGAATCCAAATATGCAGATACTGTTTGAAGGAATAAGCCTGCAAAAAAAGATAAAAATGTTACAGTAAAAACGTTTTTTGTTTGTTTTTTTTTTGTTGTTGTTGTTGTTGTTGGTTTTTTTTTTTGGCATATGCTGACTCTGGGTGTGTTTGCTTTTCAACAAAGCAAAAAAACCACAGCCATGAATATCTGCTGTTATCCTTATATTAGCTAACTGTGTGAAAGACCAAGACACCATTGCTGAAGCACCATAAAACACAAACTGTAAATCATATTGCTTCCTTCAACAGAGTATCCTGTAGTTGTGATGGAGAGTTAACAGAGCCAGAGATGAGAGGAGTGAGACATTATTGTGACACTGTGAAATCCACGAACAGTCTAAGCATTTAGGGACATTGCTTTTTGGGTTACTTTCTGTTGTTTTTTGAGGGCATTGTCAAAACATGAAAATCATGAAAACTTGGAAATTTGCAAACTTACTGGTAGGCTCCACTGCCTGACATCCCAAGCAAAGGGCAAAGATAGGGTGAAGGATGGGGTGGTAAGAAGTAGAAGGGTTTGCAAATACCAGGAGCTGTGTTTCTGAAGATTTTTTCCTTTCTTGTGATCAGGAAAATGAAGAAAAAAAAGGTGAAAATCTGTTTTCTATTGCCGTTAAATGGACCTTAAGGTCAGTATTTTTAAGGTACAATCCCTGCAGTGATATGTATGGAGGCAAAAACAGCCTGAGACTTTGTTAGAGGATGATCAGAGTTAGAGGATGGACCTTCTATGGGGTGGAGAGAAAAGCAGAAAGGGTCTTAGGGTAGAGGAGATTTCTGAAAGCCAAGGCTGGACCAGATTTCAAACAATACAGTGACAGTGGTGTGAAAGGCAGCAGATGTGGGCATTGAGGAGGACTGTGGAGTGCTGCTGACCTTTGATTCTAAAGAGAAACACTTAAGGGACTTCTGCTTGAGTGGAGCTCGAGAAGCTGAGCTCAAAATAGTTGAGGAAGGAAAGGCATGTGAGTCTCTTTAGGCTGAAATAAAAGCCTGGATAATTTAGTAGTCTTTGCAGTGGATGCATGAATTTGTAGTCATTGATCTATACCAATAAAAACTATGACATACATCCAGTTATTGCCACAGTGTTGCTACAAGCAGAAGCCTGTGAATGGGTTATTGATAGATTGTGGGTATGCAGTAGCCTTGGTTTCTTGGTTTCTAATACATCATGGAAAGTAGATGCTTGCTGTTTTTGCAAATATTTGTGACTTATGCAAAGGTTAGGTCATATATGTAATGAATAGATTAGCTCTACAAAATGCAAATGCTTTTTGTTTCTTTTTTTAACAGTTCCTGCGTATCTGCTGCTTAACACTGAAAAAGCTGTTAATGACATACTGATGTCATCCGTTAGCATCTCTTATGGATGCCTGCAGAGTTTGCAGTTTGAAGTGGCTAATCAGCTAAGTCAACAAGGATGAAACCTAATTTCTTCTACATACTATATGTGTTTGATCATTTCTTTCTCATAATAAAGTGGCATGACCTTACCATTAACCTTAGGGTTGTGCAATCCAAACATTTAATGCTCCTCTGGACTCCTTGGAAAGGTGGCAGCTGTCTGGCACTGAGGAAGGCGGGTTGTGGAGCCCGAGAAGAGTGGTTTTGCAGCCCTCTAGTGAGAGCCAAGGAAATGCAGGGTGTAAGAACGTGAGAAAGCCAATCCACTAATCAACTGGAAGCCACAGAAAAGGAAAATAAAAAAATCAAGTGGGAGCACTCTGAAAGGCTCTGGGGAATGTAACAACAGAGGTAGCTCTCTACTGGGAGAGCAACTGTGTTGGTGGGAGAAGGAAATTAACTGAGTCAACTGATTAAATGAATGAATCAGGGAAGAATGGTGCTTGGGAAAGCCTTGGAGGTCATGACAAAAATCATCTAGCTCAAGACCAAATCTACAGCAGCAGGAACCCTGGGAGGAACATGTTGTGATCTATCCTGTTTATTCTCCCAGCCATTGCCCGCTTATGATTAAGGGACTTCTTGAATCAGAGGCAACATCTTAGTGAAAACAGCTCTTCATTTTTCTCCTGTAAGTTTGCTCCTACTTCAATCCACATAAATTGCTCTACAGGTCAAGTAATATCCCCTGTAACAGTTGAAGCTCATAAAGGAAGCACATGAGAGAGTCCAAACAGAGAAAGAGTGGCCTAAAAACTACAGAAAAAAAATAGGATAGGATAGGATAGGATAGGATAGGATAGGATAGGATAGGATAGGATAGGATAGGATAGGATAGGATAGGATAGGATAGGATAGGATAGGATAGGATGGAATGGAACGGAATAGAACACAGCAGAGCAGAGCAGAGTATAGCAGAGCAGAAGAGAAGAGAAGAGAAGAGAAGAGAAGAGAAGAGAAGGGAAGGGAAGGGAAGGGAAGGGAAGGGAAGGGAAGGGAAGGGAAGGGAAGGGAAGGGAAGGGAAGGGAAGGGAAGGGAAGGGAAGGGAAGGGAAGAGAAGAGAAGAGAAGAGAAGAGAAGAGAAGAGAAGAGAAGAGAAGAGAAGAGAAGAGAAGAGAAGAGAAGAGAAGAGAAGAGAAGAGAAGAGAAGTAGAAGAAAATCTGGGACATAGTTCTTCTAAACAACAACAGACAGATAAAAGAAGAGAAAGAAGAGAGGTACATAACATTGGTGGAAAGCAGGAGTGGACCTGACTGCCCTAGTTGCAGACAGCTGCAAGCTGGGGTTGTTTGTGAAAAGCCTTGGGCGCTCTGTCTCTTAAGGGAATTCAAGCCTCTGAGAGAATTTGAATATAAGACCAGTGCAGAGGTCACATTTGATTGTAATCCTTTTCAGGGCCAGTGTTTGGACACAGAAAGAAAAAAAAAAAAAAAAAAAAAGAGAGAGAGAGAGAGATTGAAAATAGTGGTATAATAGAATATGGTAAAAGCCAAAGGACAGGCTGAGATATCAAACCCCACCAGGGATATGGATGGGAAGTGAGCTGAAAACAAATGTAAAGGAGCCCTGATGAAGAAGGAGAGATGGAGCCAGAGAACTGAAGTCATGTGGTAAGAGCTAGGCCTAAAAGAGAGGTCATTTGAGTAACTCATTAGAAACCAAAGGGACAGAGGTGTGAAAATGAGATGTGAGGGGAAGGGCTGTATCAGTATGCAAGTAGGTCCAGTGGCTGATAATTATTGTCTTAAGTAAAAGTGGAAGGAGATGTAGTGGCTAGGGGAAAGGAGCCTTCAGGACACAAACAGTATCAGTAGTCCTTAGTGTCTGTGTGATGCCATAGAGCATCTCAAGCAGTACATCCTGTCCCTTTCCAGGAGACTGGACTCCCAGCAAATACGCTTCACAGCTTGGCTGGCTCCAGCTGCTGTTGTTTCTCTGGAACAATAAAGAATTATTCAAGAAGATTTTGCTGTGCTAATTAGTCATTATCTTTACAGTAGTTGTGTTTTTAATTATTGATCATTCATAAACTGCAGGGGCTGTAAGTCTTCAGTCACATGAGGGGTAAAGATTTTTGTAGTGGTGACAAAAGGATGGACCTTTAATAAAGTGGTCTGTCCATTTTTCTTAATGGTACTGCTATGATAGTAAGGTAATTGATGATCACTAATTTATATGAAAAGAAATGATTTAAGAAAATACCATTGACTTTCTTTAATTCATTGATTAATATAATTCTTTGATTAATAGCTGATTCCACTGGAGATTACCTAGGAGATTATAATGATACTGGAAAAAAAATATTGGACTGTTTAAAATGTTAGAACAAAAATTTCTTCACTGTTTTTAAGCTCTTGTTATTCCAAGACAGCTTACTTATAATTTCTTTGTTTCCAACCCTGTGTCTCTTCCTCTGCTCACTGAAATTAGGATTTTTTTCACTGACCTCCTTGGAAGCAGGCTCCACATGTTTTACCAGAAAAGTTTGTCATGAAATTCTGTACTAATTGATTTAGGTTGCAAGTCTATTAGCAGTCCTTCCTGCCAGTCAATAAAATAATGAGAGATTTATTTAAATTGGAAATCATCAGCAGTAAGATACTCACTCAAGCCAGGAAATGGGCAGAGGTATGGTTGTGGAATCACTAATATGCAACATCCACATGGTCAGACTCTTCTGGGAGTTAGGAAGATGTTAAATAAGTTCCTTTAGGCACAGGGGAGATGTGTGCTACTTTACAAAGACGAGGCACTCATGTCATATTCCTGTGGCCTCCTCTAGCTGTATTTTGAAAAGTGAGCCAGTCATTTGTACCGAAAGCAATTCAGGCATACAAATGTGTGGGACTGAGTGAGCTTGTAGAACAAAACTCAGAACTTTGAAAAGAAAGTCCAGAAAGGAGGACATACTCTTTGCTCTGTCTAAGATGAAGGTTTATTAATCTTTCCTATGCTCAGGATCATTACCGGTCTTCATCTGAGGGTCTCCTCTGTTTCCATGCATGGTATAAGGAATGGCTTAAAGGTTATACATGTCAATCTTTCTGATAGAGCAGCACCATTTCTGCATCCCTATGTGGTAGTGGTTGGAAGTAAATCATGTCTGTGCTGAGCAGGACTGTGACAAGTTCACCTACGTTGGGAATCTCAGATTTTCTAATCCTCAGGAAGCTTTATTATCATCAGAAAAGACAGGAACGTGCTAAAATACTGGGGTGGGGTTGGAGAAAAAAATAGGACTCCTTGATTTTCAGGTCTTTCCATCCAAGTATTTTCTATTCATGAGGCTGACATGGATGTAGCACAGAAAGAACTCCCGAGTCACAGCTGTGTGGATTTTTATTTTGTTGTTTTAAATACACAGGCTAAGAGAAGTGAAGAAAAGAAATCCCTAGAAAGAGTCAGATAAACTAGCCTGCATAGATCTGTCTCTTAGGCATAGTTATTCCATCTTGAACAAAACCAGGTGATGAAAGCTGGATGCCCCCTGAAGCAGAAAAAGCAAAGCAGAAAACAGTAATTTACAATGTCAATTCCTAAGTAGCATTAATAAATGGGTTAAAAAAGTGATATTAGTGTCCTAAGCATCCTTTGTGAAGAATCCCAGGCCCTTGATCAATACGTTTGGGAACTGTTGGAGCTGTGCATTTTAAAAAAGAAGCTTTTGAAGTGATAGAGACCCAAGCCCATTGTGTACCTGTTGTTATTCTGCTTACTAGAGATTCTTCAAGTGAGATGACCTAAAAACACTTATCTAAATCAAAGTAATTCAAGATTAAAAATATATTTATATTTTTAAAAGTTTCCTGTGTAATACCACTGGAGTGTAAATATGCTATTTTTTTAAATTTTATTTCTGGAGGCAGGAAAGAGCAGTTGGGAGTTTGGGGAGAATTCTGTTTCTCTAACCTTACTCATTACTTCATGGCCAGTATTGTGATAACCCCTACTTGCATAATGTTCCCTTCCAATATGGCAGGAGGTCAAGTGGGAAGCGAAGCCTTTGTGTGAGAAAGGGAGAGGTTAACTATACTTACATGGGAGGCACTTTTTGCTTTGGAAAACCATGGCAGGCTTTGTGGTGTAGTTTTCTGGAGTCCTGCCTGCTACTGCCTTCTGACATACATTGGGCTCAGAAGAATCAGTGCTCAGTGATGAGTGGAAGTCCAACATATCAGCTGCCGCTGTATGTAATTCCAGTCTCATACACAGGCAATGTTAAGTCTTAACACACTATTGTATTCTCCAAGGAAGAAACATCATGGTCCATGGTCCATGGTCCTTTGGAAAAATAATAAACTGAAGAACAAGGAAATACTTTGGTAAAAGGCTTGAACAAGCAATGCAGAGCAGAAAGGTGCAGAAATAAGGGTCCAGGATTCCTGGAAGTTGGGGAAAGTCCTGCGAATGTGCCTGCAGTTAGGTTTTTGTTCCAATATGTGACCTGCAGGGCAACTGTTTTAACTCACCTACACCACTTTCGTAGAGTAGCTAGTATCAGGAAAGCAGAAAATCTGCCCTTTCAGAGACTGACAACTTGTAAGTAATCCTCTGTAGGGTGAGGGGAGTGATATCTTATGGGTTCAAAGACTTTTCCTTAAGTATCTGTGGGAGGGCGCAGGTATTGTTCAGTTGCCTGACAACAGTTTTTAATTAATGATCTGAAGTGAAACAAATCAGCTGTGTATAGGAGGAGTGTATTGAAATACATCAGTACACAGAAAGTATGAAGGTAGTCCGACTCTTAGGAAATATGGCGACAAAGCAGCTACAGCCAATGTTTTCTGACTTTCTTGCCATAGCTTTAAATTACTGTGTGGTCTCAAGTCTTCTGAAAATGATGTGACTCACATGATAGCAATGTGCTGTTGTGTTTTATTTTGTTTTGTTTTGTTTTCCTACAAACTAAAAGCTACAGTTCTGGAAAACCATTTTAAATCTATAATCCAAAAAGTTATCTTGTCTGAAAAGCCACTTTTTTCTAACCGAAACAACTAAAATATTATTACCAAATATCTGTTACAAGACCTTGGAAGCCTGATTACATTGAAATGAACAAAGCATTTTTGGTCAAAAAAAAATAGTTCTCCATAGTCTTAAACAAAGTACAAATCCTTTTTAATGAAGGTGCTCTGATCTGGGGAAAAGGCAGAAAGGAAGAGGTGTTTAGATTTTTCCCTATTTAAAGCCCTACAATGTTTAACTTAATGCAAATAGAACAAAATTGTGAGTTTGGTAAAATATATTCATTGAAGATACACTTAACCACTTAACAGCAACTAAATAAAGGCTGCTGGTCATTTGGCCTTCCTTTGAGAGTCTTGCTGGCTATGTCTGATCTTTCTTGCTTGCAAAATGTTACCTTGTTAAGAACCAGACTGCAAAAAAATCTCTATTACTCTTACTTAGCAGGCTTCAGCTACAGAGGTACAAATTGGGCCCATGAGACTGACACAAGATCTAATTCAGGTAAGATGTTCTTTCAGTTTCTTGATACAGTCAATTCAGTGTTAATGAGTGAAGAAATTAAGGTTCATCCCTCATGGTTTAGTATAATGTTTTCATTTTACTTGTGTAAGGGCAGTGAGATGGATAATTGGTGTTTTGGTTTATCTGAGTGCCTTTGAAGAGACCTGTGGGTAAATTAAATTGGCAAACAAGGTGCTCAAATTTCCATCAACATCAAATCATTTATTTTATATGTCCTGTCAGTACAAGTGTGTGTGTGTGTGCATTAGCAAGTAAAACAGCTGCCTCTGAATGTTAAAAACTGTGGAGTTCTGATATGGCACAGCTGAGAGCACCATTATAAAGTTTAGGTACCAGGTGGGTTTTGCACAACAGATCAAAGAACTGTGCTTTTATAGGTCACAGATGCAAGAAATCACATGTTCCAACAAGAACATAGAACTTTGGCTTAACAAGCAACAGCTCTTACTCGTAGTTGCTACTGTTTCTGTACAATTTGTTTCTGTGTCCATAAACAGATGGATGCCAAGAGTTATTTTTTAGCATATAGTGTGTTTTAGAGCTCTCAGATGATAGGAAATCATATAGTCTTAGTCTTTAATATTGCTCCTATGAGCAACATTAGAAGTTCATTTGAGCTAACTTTTTGGCTTGGATCAGTTAACTCTCCAAATTACAGAGAAATTTAGTCAGCAGTCACCCTTTCTGTTTTTTTTTTCTTTTTTTTTTTTTTTTCTTTTTTCTTTTTTTTTCCTTTCATATCTGGCTACAAGAAGAAAAACCTACATGTGGGATATATGCTGTTCCTGAGGTCAAAAAATCATGTGTATATATGTCATAAAGCTTTAACATTTTCTTTCTGTATGATAATACTAAATAAAGTATAACTTACTGTTAACTATGACTTCCTCTGTTGGAACTGCATATTTATAAGAAGACTGTATAATGGTGACTTCAGCGAACAAATTTCTTCATTTTTGAAGGAATTTCTACATAGATCTGTGGAACGTTCTATGGAAAAATGTTCCATAGACTGTGATCATCTTCAGTAAGATGGTCAAGAAAATACTTAAGTAAAAATATTCAGTGTTTATGGCAGCATTTTACTTGGTTTGCCTTGTATAAATTGGATTTGCCAAAGCATTACAGTACCTGTGTTAGCTATTATGATATAAATTAAGTAACGATTCATCATAGAAGAAGGGGAATTATTTTGTTTATTGTTTAGAAACATGGTGACATTTCTCTTGTTATCTAGTTAGGTGTGGATGTTATTTTGTCCCATCGTTAGTAAAGACACAAATTGTGCTACAGAAAGCAGACTTTAAGTAAAACTGCTACCTGGTGAGTTTTTCATAAAGACTTTGCCATACATTAACTAAAGGGAAAATACCTTATATAAATTCCCTTCCTATGTGGAACACATATGTGCAAGGATCGCACATCTCCACTCATTTTAGAAATGTGTGCTTATCTTCTTTTCCAGCTTGAAGACAGAGCAACAGATTTCTCTGCGGTGCAAAGAGCTACTAAACATCACATTTTAAATATCTATTTTTTTGTGCTTTATCGTGTCCTTAATTGTCTGATAAGTTAATTCAGTTTGTTAAAACAATTGTTACCAGAGTTTCTCTTAGCAATGTTCATTTTATGCTGGTGCATATTTTACACTGTCATTTGGGACCGAACCTATGCCAGCCAGCAAATCACCTGTATTTTTTGTCTGGGAGGTGACCTTTGTTGTGACTATGACTCGCCATAAACCATTTAATAGATTTCACCCTAGACTTTATGACCATCTGTGTTAGAGGACAAACCTGTTTTGGTTTGTATTAGATCATGACCCAGGTGCTGCAGGGCGTAGGAGTGGGGGTGGAGAACAGTCCAAAGCAAGCATACCAGCTCCTACCCTCCAAACACCCTCCCAGCGTGCAGCTTCTGTGTCTGCCCAGATTTCGTACCAAGGCTAGAAAATGGGCACAGTTTGGTTATGAGACCTTAGAAATGACTGTAAAGAAAGTACATATAAGTGTGCTGTTTCTCCCAAGGACACGAGAGAAAGGTGTGTTGTAAACAGTTAGTGCACATAAAAAAACTGTCTTACCCCTTTGCAGAACTGTTTACTAGGGCTGACAGAGGTTTTTATGTGGGCCTTTTTTATACAATTTTTAAGCCAGTGCCCTACATCATGTAAAGATCAGGAAAAAATAGTAAAACAAGCTAGATGATAGCCAGGGAAAACAAGTGGATATGAGCAGTCTTGAACCATCTCTTGTGTTTGGCACTTTGATAGAAGACGGCCTTAATGGCCAGGCAGCTGACTTGAGTGCCATTCAGGCATGCAGTCAAAGGGCTTAAACTGAAACCTTTTCTGCTTAATTTGTGAACCAGACCAAAGATTTTTTTAAAAAAATAAAATCAATTTTTGTGGAGAACCTTGCAAAACAAGAAACCAATCTATATCTGCAACATTAATGGCTGTTAAAATAAGGCCAGAGAGAGAAGGGCAAACTAGGTCATGTTTCAACATCCAATCTAGATATTTTTTAAAGCAGTGACCAATGGAAAAGCTACTGTGTTTTTATTTTTATATGTATTGGAGTGAAACCTTAGATGTGCTGTTGATTTCTCTAACAACCAACAGGTTAGGGGTTTGGAAAAGAAGAGAGAGGTGAGGCAAGGCACAGGAATTGTAGTGATGACCATTCCTAAAGCTTATGTTAGCATTTAAGGCGAAGTTTGTCATCATCTCCTTCAGCATTTAATACAGTGGAAGTGAACTAGGTTGTGTATACTGTGGCATTTTTCTGCATTCCTGGGTTTAATGATGAAACTGATATGATTACACTTCTTTTCCCACTGCACTTGTGTTGCATATTTTTAAGTGCATTTCCTTCTTGGCTTAGCGTATACCTCTTGCTTTCTTTCAGAAGAAAGTGATCATTTGCTCACTTTGTTTTACTGCGAAACGCTGTCTCCCATTCAAATACTGAGTTTTCTCCCTTTTCAAGACAATCATTGGTCATCATCACTTTCACAGCACCATGTTTGTTCTGATGATGATTGTCTTACCTGCTGAGCTGCAAGCAAAACATTAAGATGCCCATCATTTAACCTTTTGCCATGCCAATTTTATGTGTCACAAGAGCAACCCCCTGACTATTAAAATTATCTTGCTAGGATGCCTGCAATAACATAAAAATGTTTAGATAACTTGTTTTATGACTACTTAATTTGCTGTTTCTAATTTTCTCATGGTTTCCTTCTAGTACCATGTGTCTGTACCCAGCTCTTGGCTGTATTTTGAGATATTTAAAGTAGATCTCTGTCCATTTTCTTTGTTTGTATGAAAATGTGGGAACAAGACATGCAGCAGCTGTGCAAAACAAATACTCAAAAACACTGTAGGAATTCCAGTACATCACCAAAAATGCAAATACCTCATCAGCAGAAGTCCACGGTACTCCTAAAACAGAGCGGTGCTTAATAAAATGCTCTATTTACAGTGAAACTGACACAGTATATGCCAAAACAAAACAAAACAACAACAAAAAACACAGATATGTGCTTTCCATTGAGAAACAAAAATTAAATTAAATCTTTTCCTTGACAGTGTGTTTTATACAGATTGTTATATTTTTGTATTGATTTGGGGATATATTTTGCAATATATTTGCATAATTATGTTATATAACTATATAGTTATTGCAGTTATATATCATTATTATAGTTATGTTTTAATTCTTTACAATAAACTTCATACAAATTTTCATGAGAAATTATGGTAGTAATACATCAATGGTACATTTTAAAGTTAATATTCTCTGAAGGATTCACACACTGATGTTTAGCTACTGGTGGGGGATCGGGTGGTTCAGTTAAGTTCCTTTATTTTACATCTGGTAAATGACTGAATTTTGTAGTCCTTTATTTCCAAACTGAGAATGCCGAGAGAATAAGATATCAAAAAAAAGCACAATGAAAAACCTGTTTGCTGACCTCATTGTACCAATCAAACTAGGAACAAAATAAAACTAACATCAGCTGGAAACAAACAGAAGCTTATATCAGGGTAGAGATTTTGCCCAGGTATCTGCAAAGGTCTACAGCAGAACCTTGTAACTGCTTTTGAACACTGATAGCTGGAAAAAGATAGGGATTAGATTGAATGACAACTGTCACTTTAGATGGCAAGTGGCAGAAACCCAAATCTGCTTATAGTTAACTGCAATTAAGAATATTGTTTCTAGTAAACTAAAACTTTCAGATGTATTTCTTGCTACCTATGGAAGTACCAAGCACATAATTTTCTACCACTGTTTAATGAAACCTTGAGTGATAGTCCTGCCACAGTAACATTAATGGCTCTGTTTATTGTTTAGAATTAAAAAATCTAGACAGCTCAAGATAAAAGAAAAGTTACGGTCACCTTGTCTAGCTTCTAGGCCGATGGTGTTGTATTTCACATGGTAAAATCACAACATCAGAACAGCATAAAAAAAAGTTATTAACCTTTTTCATGGGTATTTTGGGCAAAATTTGCCACATTTTGCTCAGACAGATTATTTCAGGGAAGTCAGGGATGTTTTTGATTTGTGAAATGAACATAGATTATAGATTATTCCAAGGCTGCAGCTTTTCTGTGCAACGAGAATAGCTGTGGATAAACTTTTGACTTCTTGAGACCTTTCCTTTTCACAGCAGTTTTGCATCAAAATAATCTTTTTCTTTATCTGTCACATAGGGTGGCATGGATAGTGATCAACTGTGATGTTTGAATCATTTTTTCTGCAGCCCAGGCCTGTCCATTCCTGTTCTTTTCAGTTTTGAAAGAATACAGCTTAACTCCATTTTGTTGTACACTGAAGGCAGGGTAGTGAATAAAACCATATTATGTTAATTGTTTGTCCCTGAAGAGTGACAATTAAGGCTGTTACATTTCAGGAAGCTCCTTACAATTAAAAATATATGTAATTCAAAATATGAGGGTGGTGGTGGTGTTTTTTTGTCATTTACTCATCCAGTCTGGGTACTAATGGAACTTGAACATGAGTTAGAAGAGACTCATCATCTGGCACCTATTTGGATAGCATGTATGACAAAAACACCTTAACATAGCAGTAATGTTCCTGAAGCTGTGATGCTCAAAGAAGGAGCAAGGCAAGGTAACCTGTTATCACCTAACACATTTACATCCAGAACAATCACAGCTTACTCAAAAGCAGTAAATATCAGTCCTACACAGTTAATGCTCTGTTGATAATTGCTCCATTTATTAATAAAGTCGTCCTACTGTGTCAGCTGTTTTACAATCTGTAGTCCAATATTTCCACTTCCACTGCAGACTCGATCTTTCTTAGAGAAGTGTTAGTTAAGATTTGCACCATGCAGGGAACTATTTTGTATTTTTTAAATTGATTATACTGTTTTTCGTACTTCTCAGGTTTTGCTGATCTTTGCAAAAGAAGACAACCAAAGCGATGGTTTCTGGTGGGCTTGTGACAGAGCTGGTTACAAGTGCAGTATTGCCCGGACTCCCGAGTCAGCACTTGAATGTTTCCTTGATAAGCAACAGGAAATAATTGTTATAGATCACAGGAACTCCAGATATTTTGATGGGGAAGATATCTGCAGGTAACCAAAGGATCTTATGCTTTTTTTAAACTTCAAAGAATATTATACAAACTGACCCTTATAATTATAAAACCAACCTCCCCCTGTGAAAAAAAAAAAAAAAAAAAAAAAAAAGTATAATGGAAATTTGGACACTGAGAACATACATAAATAGATAAGTTCATACGTTAGTACTGCAGCAAGGTTTTAAGCTGCAGGGCTTCAAAGTAATGCTATTGTTTGCCCACTAGGTCAGGTATGCTGCACTGAGAGCTCTTCACAGAAGTTCACATCACTCTTCTGGCACACATGGAAGTGGAAAATTAGCATGCATTTTGTAACCATACACCATGCTGTATTAGTCCTTTATGGACTAACAGTTCCAGTTCTTATGACAAGTTCAAATACTTGTGCTTACGGAAGTACTTCTAAAAGACAAAAAATGAATATGAAGACTCTTCACTCAGGAAAGCTGACATGTTTGAAAAAGAATTATCTTTTGCCAATGAAAGATGAGTGGAGTGACCTTCAGGTAGTTGGTCATGCTTTTTTCAGTTCATCAATAAGTGGTGAAAGTGGAGAAATTTTGTTTGCTCAGCATTTCATAAATGATAGTCTGTTGTAGAGATGTGCATTTGCTATACCTTCTTTTCTTTTTACATGCCCAAAGGCTACACTTTGTAGCATTTCAGGAAAATGTTACAATAACTAGAAAAGCAGTGGTAAGCATGGTAGAAGATGGAAGAGATTCTTGTTTAAATTAGATAATGAGTACTGAAAATGCATTGTATAGACGTATCTCTCAGCCCATGTGTTCAGGACAATCTGCACCAAATGAACTAGGTAAGCAGGGCAAACCTGTATTAGGTAGGAATAGCAGATGTAAGGAGTTGCAGTTCCTGCCCTATGCTTTTGGAGCTGTTGCCTCTGAGCTGCATTATGTTGTGCAACACAACATAGGAGGAATCTGGTAGCGAAATGGAAATGGAATGTCTAAGTGAAGATGGGTAGGTTTTGGCAGTGTGACATCCTATTTACTAAATTCAGCAACATCTGTCAGTCCTGGTTTTTGTTTGTATTGTCTGCGAAGATGTTGTGAGTAACATTGAGAAAGCATGTGGTGTAACTGAGAAAATTTTTTTCTCTTAGGTCTATTCGTGCCACAAAGCCATCAGAACACACTGTAATACTTGCTGTGGTTCCACGCATGTACGTTTTACCCTGTTTTGTGAAATATTTTTATTTTACTCCATGGGAACGTTATATAAAATAGTTATCTAATAACAGAAGATATCTTATTATTAAGCCTTACAGAATAAGGTTATTAGTGTTTTTTTTTTTTTAACCTAAAATGGGTAAATGATGTATGTGTTCTATTTAAGTATTAAATAACCTGCCAATTATATAGAGCAATATATCACCTTGTCCTCAGGGGATCATAATGTAATGGCTTGGATACTAAGGAAAAATACACACACCTATGTGTTAGTTTCTAAAATGAAAGAATAGAAAAAATTGTATTATTTTCTAAAGGAAATAACTTGATCATGTAACAAACTGTGATTATTAGGGAACTTGGTAATAGAGCAAACTTCATTAACTTCATTGTACTTAACTCAGCAGAGCGTGGTCCTGAAATCCTTATTGGGTAATTCTTACATTATGTATTCAGGCAGAATTCTTACTGACTTAAATACACGGTTTACCAAATATCTTAGAAGAGAGCTTTCCCATCTTTGTTAAAACTCCTACGCACTGCTGAATCCATCCCAATTTTGTTAATTTTCTAGTTAAATTAAAGTATTAGCAAACTGAGTGGCAGAAGAGGAACTATTCCTGCCAAAATTAGGAAATAGATTAAGTTTGCTGCTCAAAAATGCTTTACAGCTCATTTCACATTTTACTTAATAACACTGTTTTAGATTCTTCCCTGTAAGATATGACAGGATGTCTTTTATTCTCTTCATGCTTTTCCTTTTTTTTTTTTTTTTTTTTTATTTGTAACACCCGTGTGCATCTGTGAAGAGACAGGTGTTCTGTAAAATACCTATCAGGTTTGCTATAGGAATTGTTTTCAGGTTGTAGTAACAGCTGCAAAAATCTACAAAAGAAGACTAGCATCTTTGACATATTCAGAAGATCAACTTCTGTAATATTGTGCTTTTATATGTGTATTTTATGTAAGACATTGCTGCATTGTATTTTAATAACTGTCAAACTGATACCTTCTAGGTTTTCCATGTTGAGTGACCAACATGTTTTATTTTATAGATCTGCTGATCAAGAAGAGACTTCTGTTCTTCCCCTTCTTAATGCAGGCTTTGATAGGGTATGTCTTCTTTGATAAATTACATGTTTAATATAGTGCCTATGATTGCTTTGTAAATTACAGACACTTCTTTTTCCTCAAACTGGAAATGAATCCTCCGTGTAAACTAGATATTTGCTTCTGTTCCAGATTTATTGATGAGAAAATAGTGGCAGCTGATTGGGTACTTTTCTTTACAATAATGTCTTGGGGAAGCATGTGAAATAAGAGACTCTGTGATCTAGCTAGTCCTTCCAGAATAAGCAGGAATGTGGAGAGATTAATTCCTGAAAAATGTGGTCTGGGCAGATGGTGGGTTGGTTTTGTTTATGAGTGCATTGGAAAAAACAATGATGTGGTGCCCTGATTAATGTGTGCTGCATGTAACAACATGCTGCCTAGTCATCTGGACATCTCTGTGTCTTTGTGACTGCTAGGATTCCTCTTCTAAAAGGAGTATCAGCCTAGTCGAGCACCTGCTGAAGTGAAAAAGGATTTTTTTTTTTCACTGAGGTTTGAATTGGGTTGTTGTGTTGGCCTGAACCCTCTCTTTTCAAGACAGCATTAAAAGCTGTCCTGTACAGGAAGCAGAAGGAAAGAGAACTGTTTCATTCTCTTTCTTAAAACAGCTTTGTAGGTGAGAGCAGAAAGGGAGCTCTGTAAATACAGCTTCAGTTGCTTACCATCTTCTAGCTTCTCAAGTCCTGTTTTCCCTTCAAAAAAATGCATGAAAATGTATTTAGTGGTCTGTATTATGACTTCAAGTGCAGTATTGAGTTCAGACATGGGAGACACCATGCTACTGAGGTGTGTTTTAGTGTCATGCTTTCTTCCAACAAAAATAAAAGTTTGTTGGATCTTTTTGCACCTGACAGCTGTTCTGGCAAGTGAAGAGAGAAGATTGTGTACAGTCTCTAACCATTCCCTCTAGCTGTCCCACATTTATTGGGGAGCTTGCAACATATAATAATCGCCTACTTCAATTATTCTCAAGCCTTCAAAACATATCTGATGTCAGAGATCCTATTTTCACAGAAGGGAGTCTGTAGGATTTTTTCCTGCTTGGGTAGGGATTTGTAGGGTCTAAATCCATACGAAAAACAAAACAAAACTTAAAAATGTAAATTAAATAATAATAATAATAATAACCCCCTTCTCCAAGTAGAGGAACAGTATCTCCTGGGATCTTTTCCTCAGCAGCATAATAAAATTGATAATTGATTTTTGTAAAATCACATCTGCTAAAATTGTATTGTTCTCTTCACTAATTCTATTTTTACAGTCCATCTTTTCTGGAAGCTTTATTTTGCATTATCACTATTCATTGTATCGGTGTTTGTCACGTTATTTCCTCATCTTCCTTCACCCCTTCTCTCGACAAAACATGGGTCTCTCTGGTGGTAGCTTGGTAGCTGTCTTCTAAATGCATCTCCAACTTGACTAATAAAGTGTCTGATCCTGTAGCCAATTAGTCTGTCACTTTTTCTAGAGTTTTGTAGGAAAAAAAAAAAAAAAAAAGAATTTTTACAGCAGGTTTAGGATCTCAAGATTCCCAGGACTCCTTTAATATACTTAGGAGATATGCTTGCAAATGCATCAACCTTAATGTTTTTTCATGCTGTGAATAGCTGATTATTTTGCTTTAAAATGTTCTGTTAACTTTGTCTGTACGTTTGTTACGGAAATATCTTTCTATGTTTATATGTACATACGTAATATACTGTGAGTATACTTGAATAATCACTTCATTACTTCTAATGAAATCAATGAGATTGATTGCCATCCACATCTGGATCACTAAAAGATCTTATGACCACTTTCCAGAGAAAGATTTCTGGAATCTTTTGGCTTTTTTTTTTTTTTTTTTTTATGCTGAGTTTGCCCTGTTTTTTTCTTCCTCCTTCTCAAGAAAGGAATTTATTACATGTCTTCTGAATGTTTTTCCAGTATCATTAATAGCTTTTGTGTTTGCATTTTAATGGTCTTGTTAATGTGTCACCTTCATTATGCTGATCTTTCCCCCTGAGTCTCATGAATATAATAGAAATGGTCTCCTTAGGATGGACTAAGTTAAGTAAGTGATTTAACTTCCTGACTGATTTTAAACTGTAACTTGAATTACCAAAGGAGGAAGCCTTGATTTCTGAAGTTGCTCAACTGCAAATTGTTTTGCATTTTGAACTTTAGTTCTTTTTCTAAAGAAATGTTGATTCTTAAAACTTGTTGGTTTGCCACAAAGCAAATCTTTAACACTAAACCTAGTACTTCTTGCTAGGCAAGAGGAATGATGCATTTTTATTAGCTGATTAATTCTGTGGCTTGCATCAAGTTCTATATGGGATGATAGTGGAATCTCCTTATAATGAGAGTCAAATGTAATTTAAAAGTAAATGTTAGTTAAATAAAAATGTACCATATAAATAAGAAACTTTTTAAAAAGAAGGTATTACTGTCAGCATTCTAGTATTTGAGAGGTAATAGATCTTCCTCTTCTTGTGCCTTGTTTATATGCACAAATTAGAAAAAGGAAATGTTTTCTGCTTTTTTTCAGGTCCAAGCTGGTTTCTCAGGTTTGAGTGAACTTGTATGTTAATAATATATTAATATTATAAACATAAATAAAGAGATTCTTTGCACCTGCTGAAAAATATATACAGCAGTTAAGAGCAGGCTTAACACTTCCAACAAGCTCCAATTCTTGGTTCCTTGGCATTGAATCATACCAACATGATGTCTTCATTTTCTTTTAAATTTTGTCAGTAAATGACAGTATGTTAAAATTCAAACTGAAAAGGCCTTTAAAACATTCTAGGAAATTTAGCTTGTAAAATCAGCAGCCATCAGTGCTTAAGTAGTATGTTATTAATAGATTTGTATTTTTATTGTTTTAAGTTTCCTATAAGTATATTTGAATCTTTAAAACAGCACTCTAAAAGTGAAAATCTAAATCTTCAGTGTTGTAGAAGAAAAGTTTGCAGGCAGTTTGTTTTGCAAAAACACATCATCATCTGAACCCTCGCTTCTACCAGCTTTATATTTCATCATCCGAACCCTAGCTTCTACCAGCTTTATATTGTGCCTTTTGGTTTTCCAGGCATTCACTTAACAAGCAAAGTGACAGTTACAGAAATATTTTAATATCTTAACATTGTAGAGGCGAGGTAGACCAATGTTAACAGTTATTTTTAAATTTACTTTTTACATTTTGCTGGCTACTTGGGATTAAGCTGTTGATCTCCAAAACACAATTTTTCAAACAGGAGAGAAGCACAGATTCCTCAAAAACATTCTTTGTTCTTCAGTTTTGACTGCTGGCTCTTGACTCAGCATGCAGCTGTACTGTGAGAACTAATGACATCAGGGTATTTTCTGTGAAAAACAAAGTCTGTGCATGTATTTATAAAGCAGTGATTTAGCTCCTTAGAGCAGAAGCTTACAGACGAGCAGTAAACTTTAATTGAAGTCAGAGAATGTACTAGTACTTTTGTGATGAAATTTCTGATTTCAGCTGGACCAAGCACAACACCTTTAAGCTTACTGCCTTTGCCTAACAAGTAAAGGACATTCTTTCCATCTGGAGTATAAAAAAATCTTGTTAGCTGCTGTCAGCATGTTACTTACTTTATATATTTTTCTGCCCTTCTCAATTCAAAAGTGATGGTTCAGTGAGATTACTTGTGGATCAAAGTTACTACAACTTGTGAGTTTCAGATGCAATATCTGCAGAAAAAAAACATGCCAGATGTCATTATATTTTTCCTTTTTTTTTTTTTTTTTTTTTTTTAGCATGAATGTTTTATATCTCTAAGGTATTCCTTTTTTGTTCTGAATTAAGAGATAGCTGTTCAAAGTGAAACATCCGAATTATACTGTTCTTGTTTGAGACTGTGAGGTTTTTTTTAGATTATCTATTTCTAATTGAATACCTAACACCAAGTGGCAAAATTCACAGTTGTGGTTTTAGCGTATTTTCATATTTCCTTTGTATTTAACTACTGATGTTGTCATAACGACTAGAAAATCATCCCCGTGGAAAAGATGAGTCCTGAACAGAAAAGGTACAACTAAAGCCTTTTATTTGTACAGAATCAAAGAACGGGTAAGGCTGACAGGGCCCTCTGGGGGCTGTATGGTCCAACTCGTTGCTCAAACAGGGACACCCACAGCAGGGTGCCCAGGACCACATCCAGGTGACTTTTGAAGATCTCCGAGGAGGGAGACTCCACAGCATCTCTGGGCAGCCTGTGGCAGTGCTCAGTCATTCTCACAGTTGAGAAGTGCTTCCTAATAGAATCACAGAATTATTTAGATTGGAAAAGACTCTTAAGATCGTCAAGTCCAATGATCAACCTAACACTTAGTTAGTGTCAGGAGGAACATCTTTTGTTCCAGTTTGTGTCCATTGCCTCTCATCCTGGCACTGGGCACCACTGAACAGAGGCTGCTTCTGTTGTCTTTGCATTCTCACTTCAGATACCTTGAAGAGGTCTCCCCTGAGTCTTCTCTTCTCTAACCTGAACAGTCCCACCTCTCTCAACCTTTCCTCAAATGAAAGATGTTCTGGTCCCTTAATCATTTTTGTTGGCCTTTGTTGGACTGTTGCCAGCTCTCTTTATCAGGTTAGAGTTTTAAAAGCGGGAACAGGAATAACAGATTTAAAAGCTTCCAGTCTATTTCATGCACTATTGATTTGTTTTCCAGCGTTTCATGGAGAATAGCAGCATAACTGCTTGTTACAATGAACTGATTCAAATAGAACGTGGGGAAGTGCGATCTCAGTTCAAATTACGGTATGTAGAAGTCTAAGAAAGTTTGCAGAACATAAACTGTTTGGTCTGCATTCCTAGCTATGTATGTATGTGCTATGTTATACACAATAGACATGTATGTTAAGCAATTCCTATAGCCTTATTTTACCGTTCAGTTAGTTTGTAACAAACATAAGTGATTTAGTAACTGATACCCTCAAAAAGCTTCACTGGTGTGCTTCATTCAATGGTAGTTTAAATGACAGCTTTCCTTAATGCAAAAAGCAGTACATGTCCTTTACTCTGATACTTGCTTCTTTACGTATGCCTTGAGGCACATATATTGAAGCACTTATATTGAATTTGGCAATGTTACAGCAGCTATTACTGGTATCACCATCAGAGTCAGAACCTTTAGCAGAAATATTGCAGAACAATTTCTGCTCACTTAATTGCAAGGGTAGCATTCCACAAATTCTGTCCTGTCTGTAAGATTTAGGGGCTGCAAATTTACAGGACAGGAAATTTTCACAAAATCCTTCTTGCTCTCAGGTGTGTGAGATGTCATATCTGACAGCTTGAGCTGAGCACCATCTTGAGCTGGCTATTCATACCCCAAGATTTTACTTTCCTGTCTGTGCAAGACTAGACAGACCAAAATCACAATTTTTATCTTAGTGAGAAATATCTAATTGTCTAACTATCTATTTCACTAAGGTAAGAAGAAGTTAAAAGACTTTCCTTCCATTATCACTTTAATATGACTAATTTTATATTTAATGCAAGTGCTTATATCTACATGTAAATATCTTTGCAATTCAACTGTATATGAAAAGAAACATTGAATCTGTCACATAGAGAAGTAGTAGTTCTCTAGATCTCATAAGTGAGTTCCAGTTCCTTCGACATAAAACACTATTGTTTCTCTACGAGATTCAGTGTTTCTGTTTAAGCAGTAGATTTTTCTAAGATCCTGTTTGTGAACCAATATCAAAGAAACTTAAAGTACAAGTGAATGTGTTTGTGTATACAAAATATGACTATAGTAAGATTTTTAGAAGAAAAAAAAATAGGGTCCAGGCTTACACAATTTTTAATAGGTGTTTTCCAAGGCTCAGCAGCAAAATTAAACAACAGTGGAATTTTAGAAGTTAATTAGGTGTTATAGTGGTCCTGACTTGGTTCAGGAGTAAACACAATATGAAATGCATGACTTCTGAATTAAGTCATCATTGATGAGAAACACCAGTTTATGTGTAAGATTAAGATGTCATTCATACATGCAAAACCTGTAGCTTAAGTCCAATAAACCAGATTTTGTAATAACAAGGATACTATGGAGAGAAAGGAAACTTTTTCAAGATGTTAGATCTAGTTTTCAAGATTAATTCCAGTTTTACCAGTATTCCGGTTGCTGAACTTTGTTGTCTGACAATGTCCAAAGTCAGACTCATGAAAGAAATCATAGGTCTGTGCAAATGGCCTCCTTAATTTCTTAGCTGGGAAGTGTTAAAACATTCTTTGCTTTTTATTCTGTATGTAGAAGCTTTTTGGCACTTCCATCATTACTGTTTACCAAAACATAATGGAATTAAAATTATCCTTTTGTTCCTTTGAGACATTCACAAATGTATCAGTGGTGTCTTCTGGTATGTTTTGTTTTCATTTATTTATTTTTCTAATAAACTTTATGTCCTTCTCATTGAAAACTTCCTGCTTTAACACATGGAATAATTCATTTCAAGAACTGCATGCCAATACAGTTTGAGCATCTCTACATGAGTGATATCAATTACAAATACAGATAACTAAAACTCAGGGAACGTGATTTGTTATTGGCTACCATATTTTGCTGTGAGTTTATTTAAAAACGCACACCCACAAACAAAACAAAACAAAACCTTAAAATTTGAAGGAAACAGTGTCAATCCCCAGAAGCATTTCATCTACTGATAAGCAAAATGAACACTTACAAGTGACGTTTGTACTAACACCTCGGGGCATAAAATAGTCTTCTGAAAGATAAACTTTCTGAAAAGGAATACTTGGAACTGGGAGAAGCTGGTATCTTGCAAAAGATGATTTCTTCCTATTTTTGCCTGGTTAGGCAGATGCTCTAAATGAATTTACCATTGAAAAATTAACACAACTAGTGTTTGGTAAGTCTGCTTGGTTACAATATGTTCTCATCTGTGTGGTTTAATGAAATGGGGTGAAGAAGTGTTGCACCTTATGTTTATCCCACTGGGCTCCTGGTCTCTGATCTGTTTGCTGTCTCAATAGGTCTTCATTACAGCTTTGTATATGTGGAAGGGAAGAGAGAGTATTTTCAGAAATTTAATCAGTAGGATTAAAAACAGGATATTTCAGGTGTTCGCATACAAGAGAAACTCTGTGAGAATGTAGGACCAGCCCAAGAAAGCAGTTTTAAAGTCATTTCAGTGGACTAAAGTGTCTCCTATTCGAAGCAGAAACTGCTTCTCATGACAGCTTTTCTGCTTCTTCTGTTATGCAGCTTGGTTGGGCATCTGCAGGAGGTGTGCATTAATCAAAAACAGCATGGCCCATTTAAACTTTTAATTTTGCTGGCTTGGTTGCCAGATCACATGATAAAAATAGGGTTTGAACAGTGCAAACACTGCTGTGTTTCCTTGCAGGAAGTTTACTTAATGACTGTTGTTAGCTGCTGGTGTACCAGATGAGTATCTATCACTGAGATAAATTAGTTGCTTCATACAGCACAAAATCACACCATGGAGCTGGCTTGGACTGCTAGAGCATCCTTTGTAAAATTATACTGAGAGCTCCTTTTCTCTTATGAACTGAAATACTACTGTTGTATTCTATATACAACACTTCTTCCTACAAATCTTCATCCACACATCTGCACACGTATGTCTTTGTTTATAGTTCTTTTTGTTTTCTGTTTGTTTCTGTGTTACTTCCATGATGACCAAAGCTGGCAATATCCTATATTTCTTAATACTGAGGCAGAATACTTCTCTGCTAATGATTCACTGGTCATCAGTATTAATTCAAACCCCATTACGCAGTCTGTGAGCAAGATGTTCCTTTTAGGTAATAACAAGGGTGTTTATGCATGATGCGCTTTATACTGCCTGAAGTGAAAAGTACATAGCAGATAATTAGTTTGTGTTTAGTCCACATCAAAGATAAAGTACTGGCATCTATCAAAGCAGGTATGTCTGAGTTGTTTCTTTTTGTATACACTATATATCCATAGTTTGCTTTCTTATGTTAGGAGATTACATTCATATTAATCCCAATCTGTGTAAATTATAAGCAATTTAAACCCTGTAGCAAAAGGGCAAGATTTTTGTTCTCTTGTGTTAGTAAAAGGATAGTCCTGAAAAAATGGAAAGTGGAGATTAATTTTCCCCTTAATTAGGATCAGGATATATGGAGGTCAAGTTGCTGTATTATTACTCAGAGGCAAGAAAAGTGATATTTTTCTGAATAGGACTTTGAAATGCCTTAAATTGTTTCCTCTTATTATGTTGCATTACAACATCTTTGACAGTGGAGATCTTCTTGCTGTGACTTTATATGTACCTGTGCTGTTGTGATTTTTTTTGTTCCCTATCTTTAATGGTCACAAAACTTTTTACTGTAATGTAACAACCGTTTGTTATTTTTACGGCTAATTGTTAGTTCCTGCTGTCTCGAGCATGTCTAGAAAAATCAACATACTATTAAACTGATGCAGTACTCATGAGCAATTTTACAATGTGATCTGCAGAAAAGCATGTGAACAACAAGAATGTCTGAAGATGAATTGCTTCAAAAAATTATAACAGAGATGAGTACTTGGTTTAATCTTAACGACATTCTGGTTTGTGATTCATCTACTGATAAGTACAGTGTACAAATGCATTTATGGTAGGCAAAATATTCTAACAATAAAACTAATGTGAATCATTTACTAATTTCAGGGCATGTAATGCAGTGTTTACAGCATTAGACCATTGTCAGGAAGCCATAGAAATAACCAGTGAAGATCATGTTGTTCAGGTATGGAGAAAAAAAGTTAATCATTTTGTAGAATTTGAAGACAGGAAGCCCAAAGAGATCTTTGCTCAGTAGTTTCTCTTCTAATTCTGTATTTTAAGTTTGTTGCTGTATTTCTGCAGTAATTCTGGATGCTGCATGTTGACACTTAATGAATTTTTAAGACCTTTCTTTTTGTTCCTTTATTTAGATGATCATTTCCAGTGAAGTAATGTTACTTATAGTAAAACAGCAAAGAAATCCATAGCAGAACTAGATAACCTGTTCAGTAAAGGGTTTTTGTTCTTTCTGTGCTTTCTGATAACAGTTTGTATATCCCATTCTGTGTTCAACTCCTTATGCATATTAAATGTTTCTCCATTTGCATAGTATTTGTATGTGACAAACACTGAACTATAGGGCTGTGTGGTTATGGCTTTGGATGTGTATCCTGAAATACTTCAAAAGTTGTGTGCAGGTAACTGTCTTTTAAGTGTGCTTTTGTTTGACAGTATGTTAATCCAGCCTTTGAACGGATGATGGGTTATCGCAAGGGAGAGCTCATTGGCAAGGAATTCACTGAAATACCAAAAAGCATTAAAAACTGTGCAGATCTTTCAGACACTATCAATACATTTATTAAAAAAGGAAAGGTAAGTAAGTAAAATTAAGCTTGTGCAATTTTGATTTGGATTTCCAGACTGCTTTGTTTTTAATGCTCTAGGTTTAAAAACACAAGACAATCTTTTCATGAGTTGCATATATTTGACCAGAATTCTGTTCCTCTGGTTCCTAAACTTCTTTGTAAATATTGGGTACTCTCTCACAAGATAAATATATGAAAAAAAAATAGCACTGTCCTTTGGTAAGCAAGTATCTGTTAAAGGTGGTACTATGTATTACAACATTTTACACTATTTTAATAATACAACCATAAAATAATATGTAATTATTTACTACATAAGGACTATGTAATAATAAGTGAATATTTGACTGCAAGCTAAGTATTCTTAGATGCTTTCTCTGTTATGTGTGTTTGCTTAGGAATGGCAAGGGGTTTATTACACAAGCAGAAAATCAGGAGAAAGTATCCAGCAGCATGTGAAGATAACGCCTGTGATCGGTCAAGGAGGGTAACTGACTTGTACAGAGCACAATTGCTTTCTGTTTTTTGGGGCGTCCTTCTTTCTGCTTTCTCCATCTGAGAGTTTCGCATGAACCTCTATGTATTTAGAAGCAAGGTGATGATAGAACTACTGATTTTAAGCAATGCAGAAAGAATAAGCAAAATTAAGGAGGCCTTGTTTTTTTACTGATGTTTGTCCGTTTTGGTGTCTTCCTACGCTGGCTAAAAGGACTGTAAAATCATAACGATTGGTAGTGTTGCTCATCTAGGTACCTAAAAATGATGTTTAGGTTGATGATACAATACATTTTTTAATGAAGTTATTCTGCAGTATACCAGTATACAAACTGTTAACCAGTCAGTTGGAAGGATCATCAGCTAGATGATTCTCCTGTTTTGTGATCATGCTTGTATGTGCTTGCAGTTTTACAGTGTATCATGTGAATGTTGCCAAATTATACTCCCAGATGTGCAGGTGAATTCCTGCAGCAGCAAAAGAGTCATGTATCCTAGGACAAAAACATAGCAGTAACACCAGAGTGTTTGTTGCTCAGTCAGCCGTTTGGTGTTGGTTTTGGTATCTTGTTTCATAAAAGCATCTAGATTTCAGCTTTAATCCATAGCAGTGTATCACTACCGTTTGATGTGGTAACAATTGATTATTTCTGTTGCTAGGAAGATAAGACACATTGTGTCCCTAAAAAGGCTGCGATGTACTAATGAAAACAACAAGCAGGTACTGTATTCCTTCCACGTCTTAATTTTCATCACTTTTACTGATTTTTTGTTTAAGAAATGCATATAGATCACATCCTCTTTGAAAAACATTCTCATATTATCATTGCATGTTGAATCAAGCAAGAAAACTTTTGCATTTGCTTAGCCTTTTTATGCTGGACTATTTTTCTTTTGTAGGATGGCTGTGTAGAGAATGCCTTTTATTCACTGGAACTTAGATATGACAGTTGAGCCTGTGATATTGTGGAGCAGCACAGACTATAACTCAAAGGGAGTCCAGGGTATTTTTTTCTATAACTGCAATTGCCAGTGTAATCTGACATACTTAGAGCTGATGACCTACGCTCAGCTGTCACAAGGTTTGCAAATGTGTCATTCTTGAATAAAGTATAAATGGAATAAAACTTTGCCTTCAAGTGGGACCTGAGATATCACATACTCCACAGAAAGTGTGCTGTGGAGGGGTGTAATCCAAGCCATAGTTCACGACACCCTCAGTGTTCCTTGGCTGCATTAGAAGTGTCAACAGAGGTGATCCCATCTACTCAGCACTGGTGAGGCCACACCTGGAGTTCTGTGTAGAGTTCTGCCCCCCCTCCAGTAAAGGAGGGACCTGGGCATACTAGAGAGAGTCCAGCAGAGGGCCACCAAGATAATAAAGGGACTGGAGCACCTCTCCTATGAGACAAGGCTGAGAGAGCTGGGACTGTTCATCCTGGAGGCTCAGGAATCTCATAAATGTCTACAAATACCTGAAGGGAAGTTGGTGGTGTCCAGTGACAGGATAAGAGGTAATGGGCAAACTACTGTAGGTGTCCCTTCTTGAGCAGGGGGTTGGACCAGGTGACCTCCAGAGGTCTCTTCCATCCTCAGCCATTCAGTGAATCTGTCACCCCAGTGTCTGCACTCCAGGCACATACCCACCCAAGCAGGTTCTGAAACAAATCTGATGGCATGAGAAGCTGTTCAATGTCATCTACTCCTAGTTCATTCCATCTGAATGTGGCTCTGAAGCAAATGGTTATATTGCATGTTTTGCCTCAAAAATACTATAGTATATGGCTTGAAGAATAAAGAATTCTGTTCTTCTCTGAGCTGAGGATTGAAATCTATCTATGGTCTGCAGGAGTGAGAGGTAGAAAGCAGGGAGCATAAAAAGTAGCTGGCAGCATTGTGGAGTTAAGATGTACTTGTGAAACATGATATATTTCCTACCGTTTCCATTTCCTTAAAATCTTTTTGTTTTTTTATGGGATGAAGTTATGTATCTTGTTTTATCTAGAATTTTAAATGTGGTTTTATCTTTCATGGGGGTAAAGACACTTGTACATAAAGGTATGTGGAAGGTCACTATAATTTCTAATTGTCCCTTTTTCAGTATAACAAGCCTATAATACATTATTGTAATACATTATTGGAAAACTACTCTTGGAAAAAGTTAATAGGTAGTATTCTTTAATTGAAACCATGTCCCTTGCACAGGTTTTTGTGTGGGCAGGTAGTATCAAGTCAAATGAGAAATCATAGCTTGTGGAAGAACTGAAGCTTTACCACTTAAAAACAAAGCTTGAAATGTTTTAACCTTACTTCATATTTTGATAAAAACATACATTTTAGTATTGGCAGCAATGTATCACTTACAGTAGCAGGATTTAAAAAGTGCTCAGTCTGGAGTGCAGGACATTTTTGTAAAAGAAGCAGTGTTAATGTTACATGTATTTCTTTTTTTAATTCATTAATAAAACCACATAGTTCATATTGTTTCATTTATAGCCACTTTGACATTAATTTGGAATTGAGATAGCATTTGATATTTTTTCTGTAACATATACACAACTGAAAGATTGGTGCAGGACAGTGTAAATGTCATACTGCTTATACAAGATCATCAGTACCAAACAATTGCAGATTTGCAACCATCTAAGAAAAGCACTAATAGGAATATAGATAAAAGTGATTTTCATTTCTGTTTTTGATCTCCCGATTCTTTGGACTGCTTAAACCAGTAAGCTTAAGACCGAAGTTATAGGAACATGTGTCAAGGGCCACATTCACACTCTTTATACTGTTCCACTCTTGGAAAGCACCATCAATAAATGCTTTTTAGTATTGAATCATGAGCAGTTATTAGTAAATAAAGCCTGAATCCAATGGGCTGTACATAGGCGTGGGCAGCCTGAGTTCTGGTGAGCCCAGGTTATACGAACTCTGAAGGGTTCTGAACAGAAGTAGAGATCTGCTACAAAGATTAAAGATCACAACCTAACAGAATGTATAGTCTATGGAGATTTAAGGTCCTTAGCAAAAGAAAAAAAAAAAAAGCAATTAGAACTGATCCATGGTGAGTGCAAGGCTTGGCCAATAAAACTAAGTTGTTTTTTTTTTGCATTTCTCTTCCATGGTAGAAGTCTCTCCTGTGTGTAGTACAGTATCAGGTGTTCCAGTGTTGAACAGAAAACTGTGACAGCATCTTAAAGTTTTGGTTTGGTTTCTTACTCATTTTAGATGGGTGGTAGTGGTGATGTGTAACAATATCTATACAATATTCATAAGACTCCTTGCTGTTATTTTTGTAGTGTTACTGGTATGATGGTATTAATTGTGATCAGCATTTGGACACTGCAGGTTACACCCTCTGGTGGCAATGAGAAGTTCAATCAAAGAGAAAACATTGTGTAGCTGCCAAGCTCAACCTGAACTTTGCAGAAAAGCTTCATCTTCTGTAGCAGTTAATAGAACAGGCTAAATATTCGTTAAAGCTTGATTAAAATTAAAATGAAATTTATCATTGAATTAGTGACAAAATAGTGTTAATAAAATGGCTCCTGGGGTTTTACATTAGCTATTGAACTTCATTCAGTTAGTTTTGTGGTAGCCTCTATATTTCTAATTCTCAGTAAACTGCAGTATTTTAAGACACAGTACACCATCCTGTTTGAAAAGTCAGGGAAAAGAGGGCAAATGTCTCACTGTATAGACTTCCTGCATTTGTGCAATTGAAATAAATGTTTTTAGGGACTGAAGAATTAGACAGTTAATAGCACTCTGTCTGCAGCTATAGAGTTGAGTTAAGGACCATTATTTGAACATTTGCTGAGATGTAGCCATTTTCCCTGTTCCTAATGCTGCCCTTGGGTTAAGTGAGATGTTATCAAAGAATAATATAGAACAATCCCAAATGTAGGCAAGCCCATCACAGACACTCCTGTTCTTTGGTTTTGGAGCTAGTAATCTCTTTCTTCTATTCATTTAGACCTTGCTGAAGTCATCCTCATGTTCTGCCAGAAGGCAGTCCCTTGCTTTCATCTGTCGCTTTGTATCAATACATTCCTGAAAAAGAAATTTACCTCTCCCTTGGTAATGCAGCTGATCATGTGCCTTCAGGTACTGTAGATTGCTTAGGGCGTGACAGGATGCTGCTTGATTTTTCCATGTGGTAGGGCTTGGATAGGCCAAATAGTTCAGGCTTGACTTGGCATCTCTTCAGGAGACAGGCCACCTACAAGTGTTGAGCATTTCAGCCACAGCTTCTGGTAGTTGAAAGTCTATTGGAAATGTCAGAATATAGAGTCTTGAGCTACTGCATCTTGCTGAGCCGTCTTGTCCTATCCAGATGGTGGTGTCAGTGCTCTTCATGAAGTTTTAACCTTTTGGCTCTCCGTGGCATAATCCCATGCACTGCTGAGGGCACAGAGTCTTTATGCTGATGCACTGAAATAACCCTGACTGCAGGTAAAGCTGAGGACTAAATACATGGAAAGAGTAGCAAGGGGGAAGAGGAGGCAGTAAGACTGCAAAATCTGCAACCCAGAAGGAGATGAGGGTGATGTCTGTCATCCTGTAAGCAGCACTTGCTCTGCTCTGAGAACATTTGTCCATCCCCCACAGCCCACTCATGGTCATACTGTGCAATTTCCTAAGTAAAATACCACCAGGAGTTTGAATGATTGAATTCCAGTGTCAGTTATTTCTTTTAGAAAGCTGGCGTAGGTTCACAAGTCAGCATGATGGTGTTACACATTGAATTGTATATGTCTGTGGTCTTTATTGCCAAGAGATCTGAAGATTAAATGAGGCTTCAGTTCTAAAATAAATCAGTTGTTGCATTTAATCACACTTTAAAGAGAAAGTGTTTTGTAATAAAACTCCTTTTGTTGTTGTTGTTGTTTTGTATTTTTTTTTTTTACCTCTAGCCATGGGGACATCTTAAACAGAACAGTGGAGCAAAAGACCACCACATTTCTTAACACTTAAATTTTTCTTATTTTGCAGAATAAATCTGGAAAGACTTTAGACTTTTTTTTTTTTGTCAAATACAATATTTGTGAGTTTTTTTGTTTGTTCGTTTGTTTGTTTCTCCATCATTTCTTTTCCTCCAGTTCAATTTGTATCCAGCTTTTGTTGAGGATTTTTAAAACTTATTCTCTCAAAAGTACCTTCTGGGGAAAATTAAGCCCATATGGCAGTCATATACTTGGTAAATCCTGGAATCCATTTCTGAATACTTGCATCCTAGAACTTTCCTTCACGCTTAAAAAAAAAAAAAAAAAAAAAAAAAAAGATTTCTCTTCAGACCAAAGGTAATTCTTTATGTAAGAATAGAAGGAAAACAAACAATGTATTTAGTTATAGGGTGGTAAAATCTGGTATGATTCAAATTTTGATCCAAATTTCTGTTTCACTTCATCAGCATGATTATAAGTGGCTTGAACTCAATATTCAGACACGGTATGCAGGCTTACAAACATTCTTACATTACTGTATATAGTTTCACAGTTAAAAATGTAGGCATGTTGTTTGGAATTGCTTACAGACTCTCTAAGGAATATCACAGGATTAGAGATTACAGTATAATCAGAAACCACTGTGAAGGAATTTTCATGTATTTCTGTGCCAGATTTATTGCATACAAAAATCAAACAGATTTATGCACAGAAAATAATACATCTGAAACTGTAGTAAAACTGTAGTAATTTTTTTGTACAGATGAGATCTATGAATGAAGATTGACTTTCATGTGACTATTCGTGCGTGCTGTAGCCTGGCTAACGATTAATTCTGCCTTTAAGAATTGAGACCTGGAAGGAGAGAGTCCAGTGTTTGCATGTACATAGATTTGTGAGGGAGGTGTTGTTTCTCTACTTAAGAGCATACCAGTTCAAGATAAACCATGTAACTGCTTTCATAACTTACCCTACATATGTCTTTTAGGTCATGGATACAGAAGGAGTAAGAAAGTATTCGTGAATTTATTTATTTATTCATTTTACTGGAGTATTTAGAGGAATGTGCCAAGGTTTTCTTTCAGCTGGGGAACAGAGGTAGATGTCCAAGGGCTAAATGCAGATCCTGTTTGGGACCAGAATGAGCAGTTCAGATTAGTTTTATCAGTTCGTAGAATCACAGAATGGTTTGGTTTGGAAGGGACTTTAAAGACCATTGAATTCGAACCCCCTACCATGGGCAGGGACACCTCCCAGACAGGGACTAGGCTGCTCTAAGTCCCATCCAACCTGGCCTTGAACACATCCAAGTGTTCAAGGGGCATCCACAGCCTCTCTGGGCAACCTGTGCCAGTGCCTCACCACCCCAAGTGAAGAATTTCTTCCTTATATCTAATCTAAGGATTAGATATAATCTTTTAAAGTCATTCCCCCTTGTTCTATCCCTACACTACCCAAAAAAGAGTCCCTCCCCAGCTTTCCTGTAGGCCCCCTTTAGGTACTGGAAGGCCACCATAAGGTCTTCCTGGAGCCTTTTCTTCTCCAGGCTGAACAGCCCCAACTCCCTCAGCCTGTTCTTATAGGTGGTCCAGCCCCTTGATCATCCTCATGGCACTCCTCTGGGTTCATTCTAATATATCCATGTCCTTCCAGTGCTGGGTGCTCCAAAGCTGAACGCAGCACTCCAGGTGGGGTCTCAAGAGAGCAGAGCAGAGGGGGACAATCACCTCCCTTGCCCTGCTGGCTACGCTGCTTTTGGTGCAGCCCAGGTTATGGGTGGCTTTCGGGGCTGTGAGTGCCGGCTCATGTCCAGCTTCTCATCAACCAACATCTCCAAGTCCTCATCAGGGCTGCTCCTCTTCAGCCCAATCTCCTCAGAGCTGCTCTCCATCCATTCTCCATCCAGACTGTATTATACACCACATATGATGAGCTTCCATAACCTTACTCTACTGGGACTAGGTGACTTATCTGACAATTCCTGCTTGATTTTAAGAGAGGTATTTAAGCTTTTGAACTGAGTTTTCTCAGGGAAGAGTGGTCTCGTACTCCTTTGAACAACATTTATATGGGACATTAGTGCCTAATTTCCCCTTCCTTTCTTTAATTCTTATTCAACAGAGTAAACCACTCCTGAATTCTGTTTGCTTTTCCTTTCCATTCGCTTCTCTTTCTTTTTCACCCTCTTCATCTTCTGTCCCCAACAACAAAAAGGAAAACAAGATGGAAGGGGTTCAAGATTGATGGAAAAGAGGATTTGTAGAATTTCTTTTCTATCTTTCATAAATAATCTCTGTTGCAACTCTACAGCATACTGTGTCTCATATGGACACAAAGACTGCACAAGTGCAATCTTGCTTTTCTTTACTTTTAACTCACTGGTTGCAACCATGGTTTTGCAATCTGGTGCTTTGCTATTGGCAGGCGGGCAATGGATTGGGCCATAGGTTAGGTGACTGTACTGAATTCCAAAATGTGATGCATAATGTAACACATGCGAGTGCAGTATTGCACTGTGCTTATTCACCTGAAGTAGATGGTAAATGTACTTTCTCTAGTGACTACAATAAAAAATAAAAGTTATGTGTTGTTTTTAGTCCTTTTCAGCATCTTTATTAGCTCTAACTAAGTCCTGTACTTTTAGAGAGAAGATTTGGGGAACCAATAGTTCTGTTCAGTTTTTCTATTGACAGCAAAATACTTTCTTGTAATCACAAAATAAAGGAATGGGGTGAAGCGATCAGCGGGTATCAAACTATACAAACTATACAAACTATCATATGTTGGACAGACTGTGCTTGGTTTCTGAGCAGGATGGAAAAGCAAAGAAGCATTAAATCTCCTATTGTATTACCAAAAAATAGGTGTAAACTTTAAGATGATGAAAAAATCCTACTTAAATTTTAGGAAAGACTGAAATATTTATCAGAATGTTCAGATGTTTCAGAAGCACAAGCTAATAAGATTTTGTATTTGACTTCTTCATTCATGGGAGTGATTAAAAATTACTTAGAAATAAAGATCTGATGAATAAGACCTCTCTGCCCCTTAGTGGCTGGAGTGTTGCTTTTGTAACTGCCCGGTGTATCACTAATTCATGAAAGAGTGCATGCAAACTTAGCTTAGACAGAACCAAGGAGATTGTGTTAAAAGTACTTGCAGAGTGCAAAAATGAGTAACTACTTAGGATTTTTGTTTGTTTGTTTTTACATTTATTCATGGAATCATATGCAATCTGTACTTAAGACTTTATCTAAAATGGAATGTCAGTTATCTTACACACATGGGTATTAAACATGAACTTGCTGTTAGTGTGTAAAAGCACTATTGTATCTGTGATTTCCTGCATTGAATGTCTGTTTACTTTCATATTATTTCTCCGTGTGTAGTTACACCCAAAGAAGAGTCTTTGAAGTTTTTTTTTAAATAACTGAACAGAAAATGTTGGTTAAGGACAGTGTTGAATGTAGCCCTTTTTAAATCTTTTTGTGTTCTTTTCCCTTGCAAACATGTTTTACTCTTGGTGCATCTTCAGCTCTGCAAGAGTCACCACGATAAGAAGTGTACAGGAGACAATTCTCAGTCAGGTTAGACTACTATCATTTACCTTTATACACTTGAATGCTTGAAGTTGTGACCAGGTTCTTTGCTGGTATGATATATTGTCTCTACCCTCTGTTGAGTCTGTGGTCAGAGAAGATGGACAGTGACTGATGCCAGCTGCTCAAATGCTGCACAATGATTTGGGCTTGTAACAGTCAACAATAATTTGTTCTGCTGTAGAGATCTCTTGCATTAAGATGCACAGCACTTCACTGTATTAAAATACCCTGTCTGAACTGAAAGCTGGTGTATCTTGTCACTCCTGACTGTTTGAAATAAACGTGGAACTATGCTGATTTATGCCAGCAGGTCTGCCCAAGTGTTTCAAAGTTTAGGACCTGCCAGCAAGGGCTGTTAGTTTTGGCCCAGCATGAGGCTAAGATGTGTGTCTGTAGTGCCCATGCTACAGCTGGTCATGGGCAGTCAGCATTGAGCATGATGGTGGTGTTGTGACGTGTCTGCACAACCCTCGCTCTGTTTCTCAGGCAGCTTTGCTTACTTGCAGACAGTGCAGTTCAGATCTCGATCAAAAGCTACCTGTAGAAGTTACTAAAGATAACTTTAGGAAGGAATGTAAGGGGATAGTTACATCTTCCAGTGCTGTGCACTGTTTGGAGTAATGGACTTCCCTGAAGAAAGAGACACTAAGAGCCAATTTAAACTTTGTAAGTCTTCTATTGATCTGATCTAGATGCAGCATTGCTGTCTTATTCTGAGAGAGCACTTTCTTTCAGTCTGTTACCTTTTAGCACCCAAGACCCTTCCCGCAATGAAATACTGGGCTACGTTGTTGTGCGTTGTCAGTCAGCTTCTGAGTTTCGCATACCAAGGGTGTGGGAAGTGACTGCATGGCATCCCCTGCTTGTAACTTAGCGTAAGAATAGGTAGAAGCATTGGAGAACTTTGTGGTGCAGAATAATAACCACCAGAGAGAGTGGGACTGGGGAGAAGAGACGATATTTGTAACTTAGTACCCTCATTACTAGTGTTGCAATTAGAACTGATCCGTGGTGTGTTAAACTGCTCCCACGTCCTTGTGATAAACGCAGTTTTTCCTTCTCATTGTTCCTTTTCTGGCAGCAGAGTCTGCAGAAAGGGGAAGCTGAGAGTGCCCGAGTTAAGTTGCAGAACACTTGTTACTAGTTAACACGTTGTTAGTAGATGCTTTACAAGTTGTGGTGAGGCATTTAGATTTGCTCCGTGTGAGGGATCTCAGCATGACTGGGAAACCACGTCACGTGAAGTCATCTACGTGACTTCAAAGCAGGCAGCCTTAAAGTCATGCATATGTGATGTTGGTTATCCTTCCCTGATGCCCACGGTTATGCTTCAATAATAAATTCCTAGAACCAGTCTGTGATGAGCGTAGAAAAACTGTCCATGTATATTGTTCTGTTTGTGATTTGTAACAGATCTGGATGGGGAGACACTCCACTCACCTAGAGAAGGGTGCATTTTTATTTAAGTATTTCCAGCAGAAGCTAGTGTGATTTAGAGTAGGGTTTTTGTACCTGTGACTCTCTAGGTGGCACTAGCAAAGTTTCAAACTGGCTAGGCTGGAAGTTTAGGAAGTAACAGAAGGAGAGTTACCTTGTCTGCTACTGCCACTTGCAGCTATGTTTATAAGTAAATGTTTTCTCTCATTCAAGTGCCTTGTGTTAAACCTCTGCAAAAGTTAATGCAGAAAAGGGGTTTAAAAGAGGAACCCTACTAAATAAATTAATAAATTAATAAAATAATTTATAATGCCTTAGTGATGCCCAACTGTTACATATCAACAGGGAAAAAAAGCCTTCAGTTTCTCCAATATGACTATAACAAAATTAAAAAAAAAAAAAAAAATCCAGACTTTCTTGTAAATTTGTAGTAAACAATTCTTAAGACAGAAACTGCTTCCAGTCATTTTTAATAATCCATTTTTAATTCTGGAAGACTGTATGGTAACATTTTGTTTTGTTACAGACAGATTGTCTTGAATAATGTTATGTGATTTGATCCTTATGTTAAGAATATCAATTTTATGATATTTCTGAATCTTCACACAGTTGTTATCACCCTTTGAAAGTTTTCAGTGACCTCTGGTTTTTGAGAGCCATATCATGTACTCTAGGAGTAGGCACTGTGGAGATTTTCACAAAGAGGCGCATAGGTACGGAGTTGTTGTTTTGAAGCATAAGGGAGAGTGCAGACTGTAATGTTCTGGAGAAAAAAATGAATTTTACTGAATCTTTTTTGTTGTTGTTGTTCAACTGAGGCACTGTCCAGGCACTTATATGAATTGGTTTCATCTGGGTTTTGCATTTGTCTGGATATTATGATTTCTCTTGTTTTCAGTAAATGGAAATCTCAAGAATGACAGCTTGGTGTGTGGTTATTTTTCACAGCAACTGAATGGATTGGTTTTAATGATTCTCAATATGTTGGACTTTTCTTAAACAGTGTACAAACAATTATTGAAATTAAAAGAAAAAGCTGTCTAAGCATGAAGAGGGAAGATTAAACCTTGTGCTGGCTCTGGAAGAGTGTTGACTGAGATGGGATTTCTCCTCCTTAGCTAATTTTCTGAGCAGCTGAACTGACCTTGTTCAGTGGTCAGTGGAGAGCAGAGGGAACTTGCTGGAGGGATTCAAGCTTCCTGCCTTAGGCATTGCTCCTAAAGCAGAATGAGCTGTTCTGTGGGTGTGCCCCTCTCTATCCCCATTAACACGAAGGGATCTTTGTCAGTTCCCTTAGGCAAACACAGGCTGAAAGCCTGATGCTTTTAGGCAGCTAAAGTTAGGTGAAGCGATTTCCCTGTTCCATAAGTTGTCTTGCCTTTCTTCCAAAATAGCTTCCCAAGTGACCTTAGGCAAGTTGCTGTAACCTGATGTACTCTGGGTTTATGTCTCAGTCCCTTGTTATGACATGTACAGATTACAATATTTCCCCCCACTTACATGGTATTGTGAAAATTATTTTATTAATGTTCAGAGTTTCAGATGGAGAAGAATCTGTAGAAATATTTACTACTGACACATTTTTAAGTTTTTGGTTTGTATTTACAGAATCCCATTCCTTCAAATGCAAGAACAGAAGGAAAGACTCAGCTGATGTTAAGTCAATAACTTCTCAAAGCAGTGATGGTAAGAAAGTAGAAAACTGTCAAGAATAAGGTTAGAAATAAAGAACAGACTTACCGCAGGCAATGAAAACACAGAAAGAAAGAGGAATCAGACAGGTTCACAGGTGATTGAACAGAGATTTCTTCAGTGTCTTTTAATTTCTTTAAAATTTCTTAATTCCGAATTGCAAAGCAGTGCCCTAGCATGAGGACCCGTGTAGCTGTGTGATGCATGGCAGTGCACAGTGCCTTCCCGGAGGGGAGCAGTGGCTCTGCCACAGGATGGAGGGCAGCCTGTTAAAAGTGTGGTGGGGCATCAGGTCCTCCACCACTGATCCCTAGCCAGTATTTTGGTTTCATTAGTTTGGGACATGAAGGGATTTGTTGCTGTTGGTTGCTTGAGAGCAGGACTTCTGCTCCTAGTCCTGTCTGTGACTGCTGGCCAGGCCTGGTGCAGTGCTGGCAGAGATTTCTTTCTGCCACAGTAAGCAGTGAGAGAAGCACAAGTTACAGGGTGCAGTAGTGTGTTTCATCAGAGCAGCTGCTTTGCTGAGATGAGAGGAGCACATACAGTCACAGGAGAAGCCATGTCTGACAGAAATACATTGGCAAACAAGGGGCAGGGGGAGGTGCTGGGCATGAAGTTTAGTACAGCTTAAGTGTACAGCAAATCGGACAGCAGCAGTGAGAGGTGGCTGCAAAGGAGATAGACAATGCTGCAAGAAAACAGTAAAGCAAGAACTTGCAGGAGGGGAGGTACAGGAGAAATGGGAGTCAAGGCTGGAGTCTGTCATGCTGTTCTCCAGTGACAGCCTTTGGCGCTCACCAAAGAGTGTCGGATGATTCACACTGCAGCATGTAATCAGTGCTCTCTTTAATGACAGCTCCAAGCTTACAGACCCGACGGTACTCCTCAATGGCAAGGATCCACTCAATGACAATAGAAGCTCCTATCACAAAGGTGAGCCCTGAGCCTTTTCCACAGACTCAGAATTTGTTGTTGCACTTTCAGGGAAAAACATAATTTGTGGCAGTACAGCCAGTTTACTTTCTATTTAACAGAATATTTAAAGTCAGACTTTTTTTTTTTTTTTCATAAAACTTTCTGCATCTTATCATCTCATTCCAAGTCCTAGTCATGAAGAAAAAGGTAAAAAGGGGAAAAGGGTGTCCTTGCTAGGTGCTCTGCTTGTGGCAGGAAGAGGAACCTGCTTTGTTGGTCTGTGCATGTGTAGAACATGTGCTTCCAGGCTCACCTTGGCTCTTGCCATTGGTATTTATGAGCTAGCATGCAGAAGAGGTAGCATCTGTACCACATTCTTTCTCCTGCTTTCCCGCACTCATTTCTTCACCGTCTGTGTAACACAAATTCTACTATCACAAACCAGCTGCCTGATCTGTTGTCCCACAAACCACGGTGCCTGCCATCTCCCGTCCTCAAACCATTTTCTCTTCTCTCCCCATCTTCTCATCGCCAAGCTCTTCACTTCCCAGCACCATCTGCCCATTACAGCAGCTGACTCCTTTCCTTTTCCTTCTCCCCAAGAACAGCCTGTAGTGCCCCTGCAGCAGCTTTTGGATAAAGCAAGGGCTTTAGCCATCTCAGTCCTGGCAGTGCCAGGACCAGTCCTTAGTGCTGGTGCTTAGTGTTTAGTGTCATTGCTGCTCTCCCAGATTGGAGCTGAGACACATTGTGGAAGGCAAAGAAAAGCCATCCTCTTCTCCCTCAACCACAGCCCAGCTGTTGCTGCTCTCTGCACTTCTTTTTTGCATTGAGAAAATGAATTACACAGGATCTGGGGAAATTACACAGGATTTGGTAAATGGGAATAGCATAATCTAGCCAATAGTGTTTTGTAGCAAGAAAACAAAAATGTGGTATTCACTCTTCCTTGCCTGCCTCCCTAAACTGCTTTCAGGTTATTAACATAATTAATGCTGCCCAGGAAAACAGCCCCATCACAGTAGCAGAGGCCTTGGACAGAGTTTTGGAAATCTTGCGGACAACAGAACTTTACTCCCCCCAGCTAGGTACCAAAGATGAAGATCCTCACACAAGTGATCTTGTTGGAGGTCTGATGACTGTGAGTAAAATTAGTAGAGATGAAATTACTGTTACCAGTGTCCTGCATCACAGCTCAGTGCTCTGCTGAGCTAAAATTTCACAACGAATGGGAAGGGGAATTGTAATTCATCATTGTTTCACTTAAGTGTTTTGGCATCTCTACCATCAGTAAGCACTGAGATGTTGTAAGATATGCCTCAGTCCATGGGATGCATTCATCCTCATATATAAGTGAATGTGGTCACCACTAGAAACTATATCATCCAATCTGCTTTGTCTCAAGGAGGTACTTTTAAGAAACCCTAGAAACTTAGATGGAATTAGAGGGATTGCTCTACAGCTACTCTACCTGACAACTAGATGACAATAGCAAGAGTAAGTTTTATTTTCATTGGGTTATGACTTTGGCCCCATAACAGTAGCAAAACTGTCTGCCAGAGACAGACTACCTAGATTTCATCATGGATTATCTCATTTTTTAACAAACACTGAGCTAATTCTTGTCAAAATAATGTAAAGGAAATGAGAAATAAATGATGGTGGTTAATGTGAATGATGAAATGGTGCAGGTGCCAGTAAAAGGGTCAAGGAGTGCAATACACTGGTATGGTTAGTAATATCCTTTCTGGAGATCTCATACTAGTGTTCCTTGAATCTTTTCACATCTGTTTTGAAATACTTTAAAATATGGATGGTGTTTATAGTGCTACAGTAGGAGCAGTACTTTCAGTATCCAGGAATAGGACCTACAGAGAAAACGTAGGTAATGTTTTTACTATTAGTGATGCACGGGTGCTATTTTTGCCTAAAGCTTATAATAGACTTGTTTATTTCAGGATGGCTTGAGAAGACTGTCAGGAAATGAGTATGTGTGTTCTAAGAGTAAGTCACCATTTAAAAATTTTATTTGCATGTGTTATTTCATTTGTAGATGCTAGTGACATAGAACTTCATGCTAATTTGCAGTGAAATGTTTGTCTTTGAAAATGGTCATCTAAGTGACTGGAGAACAAGTGCTGGGCTGCCTCAATTTTGGAGCTGAAGCAGAGTCAAATAATTAAAAAGGTAGAAAGTCAGATCAGAAAATAATTAAATTGTCATTCAATGAGATGTTCACTGATCTTTCTGGTTTATTTCCAAATCATTTGTAGTGATATAATATTACAGGCTTTTACAGACTTTTTCATGTAAGAGAAAGATTTGTTTTTCTTTAAAAGTTGTTTTCTAAACTGAATTCTGCATGTTAAAAAAAAATAATAATAATTCATAAATCCTGTAATTGCCAAATTCCATTTCAACAGATATGAACCTGAGCCATAGTCACCTTTCAGTGCCAAATACTATCAGTGATGTTCCACCTTGTATTGCACAGCTCCTGGATAATGAGGAAAGCTGGGACTTCAATATTTTTGAATTGGAATCTGTTACAAATAAAAGGTACCTGACTCCTTTTCCTGTGTGCTTGTAAAAATGTTGCTGAGGTGCTGCAGCTGAAAGTGCTCTGCTCTGGAAAAAGTAAAGAAAGACACTGCAAGTCTGTGAGAGCTGCCTTCCTGGTTTTTGTGCATGCTCACCTATATGCATTGATATCCCACTGAGAAGCCAGGCACACAGCAGGGTCAAGATGCATGTGCAGGCCATGGAGAGCCCTGTGCAGTCTGTTGTCTTCCCTGACAGCATCTCCAGCCCCCCCAAGATGGCTTCTTGTTCAATTTCTACCTTGTTTGACTCCTATCTGCTCTACTCAGGCCACACTGTTTGGCACAGCCCACTGTTGTTACATTCTGTACGTCCCAATGATGCCCTTTTTCTTGGTGCTGCACAAGTGCTCAGGCTGGAAAAAACAAGCCTCTCCCCCCCATCACCTCAACCACCCTATGATTCTGTAAGCTGCGAGGCAACTGTGGTTTTGATTATAGGATTAAAAAACTGGGATGAAGGATATGCCAGAGACAGGATCAAGGGCCTGAGACTTTAAAAGATTATAATGAAACAAGGCATCAGGAGATGTGATGTCATGCAGCCCACAAAAATAAACATGTTATTCAGAGAGAAAAGTGATTTTTGTTCCAAGACACAAGTGATTGGGAAGACTACTGATTCCCTTGTACTCTGTTTAAAGAAAGTAGCCATTGTCTGAATTTGTATTTGCCTGTTTTTAATTTGCAGATGTTGGCTTTACTGTGTCGCACACTGGCTCATCGCTCCCCTGCCCAGCATTACATTCACTAGCCCTCAAATCCCCTCCCCATCTGGGAGATGGCTGCTGGTACAGGGAGACCTGGCAGAAGGCTGGGTTGGTTGCAGTAGCACAGTTAACAGCCTCTGGCATTACTGGCCATGGTCCCCAGGGACATCCTGTCATTCATCTCTGTGCTGCTCTCTGATCTCCAGCATCTTCCCCTGCTTCCAGGAGTTTTCCTCCAGAATCTTCACCCCCCTTCTTTCTGAGACCAGTGCTACTTTTGGGGAACCACAGTCTTTCATCACTAGCTCTTGTTTTCACCTGCTGGTTTTCCCAGTTTAAATAACCTCTATGTAGAAGCATGGCATGCAGCCAGTCTCCTAACTGGTGGCTTTGTCTCATGCCTCTTTATTCACTGAAGGATTCAGGACATGCCACTTCTGTTTAGTCCAGGCCACACAACTTGAAGCTAGGAAGTGCGAGGCTTTTGGTGTTGTGTTTGTTTGGAAAAAGACTGGCAGGTCCTGTCTCCATTCTAGAAGGTGGTCCAATCCTCCTAAGCTGGAGCAGGTTATGTGAACTACTGACCCGATGCTAACAACTTCTCCAAGAAGCATCAATATGCTTTGCGTATTGCCAGCTTCCAATATTCAGGAAGTAGGAATCTGTACTCATGAAGTCCTAAGATTATTTTAATGCGTAAATGTTTGGCACTTTGTTGTTTATACCTTGGTTGCCCTTAAAATGTGCCTGTGTAGTGTTCGAAGTGTGCTGTTTCTCCTCAAAAGAAAAGTTATTTTTGAATGGTTGACAGATAATCAAAACTCAAAGGAACTGTGCTTTTAAGCATTTTTTTATATATATTTGTGGCTTCTTGAAGGCTAAGATAAAATCATAGGGATTGGTGAAGCTATAATGGAACTGTGCCATTTCTGCAAAATGTATTAAGTCTGAAAGGATGGTAAAAGTAGTAATTTGTAACCTTGACTATTTAGAGACTATAGAGTCTGGCCAGGCTATTTAGAGATTATAGATGTGCAATAAAAATGTTTAATATTCCTCCCACCATTTATTTCTAAGGTCTTGTTGGTTTCTTTGAAGAAAACATCATTCTTTAAAACCGTAGAAGTTCCTTTTCACAGCAGTGCTATTTTCTAACATTGTTTTCTAGGCCATTAGTTTATTTGGGCTTGAAAGTTTTTGGCCGGTTTGGGGTCTCTGAGTTCTTAAACTGCTCAGAAGCAACACTGCGAGCATGGCTGCAGGTGATTGAAGCCAACTACCACTCCTCCAACTCGTACCACAACTCCACGCATGCAGCTGATGTCCTGCATGCTACCGCCTTCTTTCTGGGGAAGGAGAGAGTGAAGGTAAAACTGTCACCTGGGAGCTCTTTGGGCTGGGATTTTGGTGTGTTTGCTCAGGTGTCGCTCTGGAGTGCCATTTTGTGTGTGTCATCCAGCCACGTGTTTGCTTAAATAATGGCCCTGGCTTCATCAAGTTGCTCTGCCCTTGAGGTCTTTTCCTGTCATGCCTGCAGCCCACAGAGTTTCTCTGAAGTAAGAAATTTGTGCTTGTAGATAGCAACTATAGGGGAAAAAACCTTTTCTATCTATTGGTAATTGACTGTTAGTCCTTTGTAAAGCTTTGCAAAACATACAGAGTCTGTAGGAGTGGAGTCAGAGCAGAGTCATTCAGAAAAACGCACCAAGTGGCAGAACACCTACAAGAGGACCTAAAGTGAAGACTTTGCTTAGGTGACAGCACAATAAAAAGCTTCATTAATGAAGTGGGGTTTGGGTGAGGTTGGGAGGGGGTTCTGGGGTAAGTAATCCATGTGCACAGTGAGTGGAAATGATTTCAAGGTGGTAGGGTCCCTACACTCAAGCTTACAGTTGCACAAGTACTGTGTTCAGTTTTGGGCCCCTCGCTACAAGAAGGACATGGAGGTGCTCGAGCGAGTCCAGAGAAGGGCTACGAAGCTGGTGAAGGGTCTGGAGAACAAGTCTTACGAGGAGCATCTGAGGGAGCTGGAACTGTTTAGACTGGAGAAGAGGGGGCTCAGGGGTGACCTTATTGCTCTCTACGGGTACCTGAAGGGAGGCTGTAGTGAGGTGGCGGTTGGTCTATTCTCCCACGTGCCTGGTGACAGGACGAGGGGGAATGGGCTAAAGTTGCGCCAGGGGAGGTTTAGGTTGGATATTAGAAAGAACTTCTTTACCGAAAGGGTTGTTAGCCACTGGAATAGGCTGCCCAGGGAAGTGGTTGAGTCACCATCCCTGGAGGTCTTTAAAAGACGTTTAGATGTAGAGCTTAGGGGTATGGTTTAGTGGAAGATTTGTTAGCGTTAGGTCGGAGGTTGGACTCGGTGATCTTGGAGGTCTCTTCCAACCTAGACTATTCTGTGATTCTGTGATTTTGTGATATTTGTGGGTGCATATAAATGAGGAGAATTTGATTTATTGTATTTTTTTCTGACATGTCATGATCTCTCTCTTCTGTAGGGAAGCCTTGACCACTTAGACGAGGTGGCTGCATTAATAGCAGCCACCATTCATGATGTAGATCACCCTGGACGGACCAACTCTTTCCTGTGCAATGCAGGCAGTGACCTAGCTGTCCTCTACAATGACACTGCTGTGTTAGAGAGCCATCACACAGCACTGGCATTTCAGCTCACAGCCAAAGACAGCAAATGCAACATTTTCAAGAACATGGATAGGTGGGTTTGCTGGAGAGGGGGAGTGCGTCTGTGTGTTTGTGTGAACTGGTTGCTTCAGGATTTTAGTTTGGGGCCAATCGAGAGCCTACCTTCTAAACCAGGAAATATAATTTGAATTGATACATTAAATATTTAACCTCTTCAGAATTCTATGTAAACATTATTTTTTAAACGGCTGTGATATTTTTCCCCCGCCCTGTGTTCTGTGTTTTGAGGCATCCAAGTTTTGTATCGCTAGGAAGTATACAAAAATAGTTGCTAATGTTTTATGTACTGCATTGGCATGGTCCGGTTGGCAGCCGCTCCTCCAGCCAGACCTTTCATAATGATGAAGGTGCCTACTCCATGTGGATGAGCCCACGAGCTGTGTTTTGCAGTGCTGCCTGGAAAGGAACAAGGAAAGAATAGCTTTCTGTCCAGCAGGCTTGTGAGCAAGAACTATTTTTCTTCCCTAGAAATCACTATCGGACATTGCGCCAGGCCATTATTGATATGGTTTTGGCAACAGAGATGACAAAGCACTTTGAGCACGTGAACAAATTTGTGAACAGCATCAACAAGCCGATGGCATCTGAGGAGACCAGCTCACGTGTAAGTGCCTTCAGGACTTCACACCTCTGGGCATTTCAGTGAAGTTCTTCCAAGACAACATTAAGTGTCATTTTCATTTGCATTATGGTAATGCCCAACACAATCCACAACAGGATTTATGACCTCACACCTCAAAGTGTGAAAAAATAATTCCTTAAGCTTTCTATGTCTGGGCTCTGCCTTTAGCTCATTTAAACACCTGCATTTTATAAACCTTGTTTTCAAAGCTATTTTGTGTTCATAAAACGTGAAAGTAGATACTTTTGTATATGCAATACTCTGTGCAGGGAGCTAGGTCAGCGCCTGTGCCTGCGGTCATGCCCCTGAGCAGTGGGATTTGCCTAAGCTTGGGGCTCTGACTGAGGAAACTGCATAGTTTTGTTCCTCTGTGATCGGGAGGAACAACTCTGTTGTTTCCTGAGATCTCTCCACCCCAGCCCCATTCCTGTTGGCACCAAAAGGTATCTCAGCCATTATTCCTGTCAGTTACATGCACCCTAGTGCTCCATAACCAGCCAGGGCATTCTTCGTGAGATGCCTCTGTGTTTCCCGTCCCAGGCCCCTCTTCACCTTCTTCTGTTGCTTCTCAAAGCCAAATGCTCAGCATCTGACAGGGTTCTCTAGAGCAGTGTTACCTGAACAAAGGTTATCTTATCACTACTTAGTGATAATCGTGCTCTATTACAAGCACACACACACACACACAAAATCAGACCAAAGTGAAGTTCAATGGTACTAAAAAGCATCTTCTGTTAGTTCTCCACAACTCAACCTTTTGCTCTGTAGACTGATGTGGATACAGAAACCACTCAGGACTGCTGGGGCTTATTACTTTTGGGGCAGCATCACGTCAGTTTAACTGACCTGCCCTGGGGACTGCTGAGCTCCGTTCTCCCAGCAGTTTGAGTTGGAAATCACAAATGCAGCAGAACTTCACTGCCTCTGTGGGCACTTTGTGTTGTTACTCCCCAGCACTTCCATCTCTGGAGGACTCGCTGGACGTGGCACTGGGACTGAATTTTCCTGATCTATCTTCAGTGCCAGCACTCCCACGGGTCAGAGGGACATGGTTTGGGCACCAGTGGGGGCCTCTGGTGCTGTTTCTGCACTGTGCTCCCATCCTGACACCCTATTTCATGGGGTTTCATGGGTTTGCCCTCATGTACTGGCTAAGCCAGGACAGCAGAGATCCCATTTCAGTTCAAAGCACATAGGAAAGTCACATCCACATCAGCGTGCCTCACTGTGTAGAATTAGCTGCTTTCAGATTGCCCTGCCTGTGCTTACCTGTGGTCCAGACAGCCACTTGCTCTGGGCCCAGCAATTACTGAACTGCTCTCTGAAGTGGCACAGGGAAATCTGCGGTCTTGAACATCATTTCTCCCTCTGACAGGTTGTTTTCCGAGTTGCTTCCTCCACCGCCCCCATTTTGAAACCTCTTGTGTTGTGGCATCCCTGCCTCGCACTGTAGGACTTAGATTCACAGCTCTCGCTGAAACCACAGTGTTTCCAAGCTCTGGATGCATTTTTTGGTAATCTCACTTTTATCACATGCATTTGTTCTAGCAGTTGCTAAAGAGCTTTTAAATGTTCTCCGTACGTTCTATTGCAAGCATTATTTTCTGGCTACAGAAAACATTTTCTTTGATTAATTCTCCCTTATCTTACCATCTTATGGCAAAGGCTATTTCAAAACTTACAGGGGCTGGGGAGCAATAAAAGCACAGCACAAATCACATGTATTACAGATTTGTTTTTTTCCCTAATATTAGATTGTTCTGTTCCTTATTGTTAATGGTGGCGCTTCCTATTTTTGATCTTGAACAGCAGTTTAGAAGCAAGTCTGATCTGGCAGCTCATTCTGGGCTACCCATGCTGAAAAAAATTAACTGTTAAACATAAAGTTAGAAGATTAATGCCTGAATTGTCAAGAGTCACTGCAAAATATCTGCCCATAAACCTACAAAGACATTAATTTAGCAGTGGTGGTAAAAAGTATTTATGTTCAATTTTTGACTCAGAGTTGAATTTAGTAGTGAAGGGAGGCCATAATTACACAAATATATTATTTTGAGAATAGTGTTAATGCCATGTTGAGCTGAGGTGGAGGCTTTTTATTACTCAATAAGGAACATAATATACCCATGCCCTTCTTTAAACTATTCAAGACCCAGATAATGTCAGAGCAGACTTCTCACAAGCACTCTGTTTGCTGCACCCATTCTCCGAAGTGGTGAGTAAGTAGTTCAGCATTTGACAGCAGAGCAAGCAGAGACCTTCTGGAGTCAGTCTGCCACTCCTGTATTTTACTACTGTTCCCCTCCTGGAATGAGAAGGCATCAGGCTGGGTACCCGCTTACTGTATAAGCACTGTAGAGCTAATAATGATGCATTTACTTCTGATAGCAGGGATGCTGGCCACCAGCCCTCATAACCAACTCTGTTGCAGAGTGAAGGCAGTGACTGTGAATGTACAGCCAACATAAAGAATTTTCCAGATAACCAGACACTGATCAAGCGCATGATGATCAAGTGTGCAGATGTAGCAAATCCGTGTCGTCCCCTAGAGCTATGTATTGAATGGGCAGGGAGGATTTCAGAAGAGTATTTTGCACAGGTGCGTATATTTTTACCATTTGATTATTATGTTATATAAGAAAGTGCATGTCAGCTGGTCCTGGTCTGCAGTTCTACGTGGAGTCTTGGATCACCAGAAGCATAATTTTATTCCCCAGTCAGAATGGGAACTGTTCATGCAGAAGAATTTTCTCCCATCAAAGCTAGCCAGTTTGCTTACTGAGAAGCTTGTAGTACAAAATGGTGGAAAGCTTGTATACCTTTAGTTTTCTCCATCTAAACAAAACAAAGTGACTTCACCACTTAGCAAATTTATTTGACTAATACTCAATCACCATCACCGTTCTAGCTTCTAGTTCCAATCAACACCCCCCCCCAAACAGAGCTTGAAAAGCAATTCCATGCCTGATGAACACCTCAACTGAATCATTGGGCTGACCCTTCCTCTTTGAAGATGGTACCTGAATGATCATTACAGTAGGCAGATGGTGGAGCAGCTCAGTACTGCAGAAACATGCTTACCTCATGGGACCCCGAAGAACAGAACTGGAAGTACAACATCCTTTCTTAAAACTCAGTTTTTCTAACACAAACAGAGCAATGCCCTTAAAGTGAAACAGTCTTGTAGTTATTTGAACAACTCAAAGTTTCTTAGCTCTTACTTGCCACTAATGGTACGAAAATCTGCAGTTTGGGCTCAAAAGACAGGTGGGTGTTCCTAGTATGCTTCCCATCCAAATTCAGATAAGCGACAATTTTTACTGGGAAAAAAAAAGGGGGGGGGGGGGGGAACTTGTAGTGCCTAGTACATATCTTTAATTTAATTTCAATCCTTGTGAATAGTTTTGTTCACTTCCTGAGTAAGATCAAGGATCACTTAGGACATGCCTCCCTAGCAGTGAAGGTATCGTGCAAGTAGTCAAGCTGGTTTTGATTTGCCAGCCCTGGGCGCTAGCCTACCTGCAGCAAGACGAGGTGCTGAGAACTGCTCATTCACCTCACCTGGTAATTTTGGGACTGCTTTGCTGCCACATCCAGCATTAGGTGCTACCTAAACTACTTCAAATGTGTGTTGTAAATAAAGGCCTATTGAGGTGGTTGGCTCTTCCAACATCCTGATAGCAACACAATCAGCTCTCGTCCATTTGTGGGCACATAGTTAAAGGACACACTCAGACTTCTGCTACTCTTTTAACATAATACAAGCAGAGAGAGTAGAGACAGCAGCATCCCTCTTACTTAAAAGATAAATGGTTTGGAACAGCCACCATAGCTATGGAAAAGACGAGTCTGACTCTCCTCTACTAGAGGACCCTGAAAGTCTGTTTTCCAATTTTGGCTGGTGTGCCCTAACCACCAGGTTATGGAGTTATGTCTCACTGGATCTAAGAACAGTCACAGCAGTGCAGTAACAGAGTACACATGAAAGGGAGGAGATGTTGATTTCAGTCCCTGTTTTAGAGGAAATAAAGCACAGGAAGCTAAGGCCATTTACCTCTGGGGTTCTGAGTTTTGTCTCAAGCTTCCTTCTGCAATTCATCTAATCCCCTGGCCTTTGCCATTCTATCATGAAAGCCAGCAAAGCTTCAGGGGCTAACTGGAGTTTTGTTTTCTTAGACTGATGAAGAGAAGAGACAGGGTCTGCCTGTTGTAATGCCAGTTTTTGATAGAAACACCTGCAGCATCCCCAAGTCTCAGATTTCCTTCATTGATTATTTTATAACAGACATGTTTGATGCATGGGATGGTAAGTAGTTCTAATTCTTCTTCCTTGCGGACTAAAAATGAAAAAACTCAAGCTGGCCATTAGTCCATTTTTCTCAGGGGCAATACCTGTATTCAGTATGCAGTACAGCACAGGATCTAAAGAATGATGCTGTTGAATCTGGTTTCTTTCACTGTACAGTGAAACACTTCCCACTTTGCAAAAGCTGAGTACTTACACTCTATGTAAAGAAGGAAGGAGCTGTGGCTTAAACTAAGGTTTCTCTGTCTAGGTCTTTAGCTCCTTTAACGATGTATTTCTTCTGTAAAGCAGAAGCTGAGATCACAGTGGTTGCGTGCTAGGCCTAATTGGCTGAACTCAACATACTATAAGAAATGGATTTGCTTGAAAGAAAGACTGAAGAAAAATCTTTCCCCTTTTAGTATTCATTAGCTTACAAATTAAGGAGGGAAAGAAATTAGGAGAATGCTAATTTCAGACAAGGGTAGGCTGTTCTGCTGCACATTCTGTGTATGTAGTACAACTGATCCTCCTGTTCATTTCAGCATTTGCACATCTGCCTGTTTTGATGCAACACTTGGCTAATAACTATAAACACTGGAAAACACTGGATGAGTTAAAGTGCAAGAGTCTCAGGCTCCCATCAGAAAACAACAACTGACACAAAAGGAAGACAAACAGACCTCTTGATCTACCAGTTTCACTGTGAATCACTATACTAATTTGGATACAAGAGGGACAATGTTTCCTTTCAAGTGAAATTAAGACTGTGTGGCAAGAAGGAAATATTTTATCCATCACTTCTAAGAGTCTCTGAATTCCACAGAAAAATGTTTTTGAAAAGGCTATGTAATCCACATATAAGAGCTCCTTGGAAATATCAGTTTGTGGCAGAGGAGGTACTTCTGAAACTAATTTCTAGTACTGAATTTGCATGTCAAATCTTGTAGCAAATACAACTGCATTTGCTAACAGCTCACACAATGGCTTTTCAGACACAAACATGATCTAGTCACCAGTAGAACAGGTTGACAAAACAATAAAAAATTCCCAATTATCTGTCACAAAAATTGTTCCAGTTCTGCTGATGTTCTTTAGCTCTCTCAACCATAGTTATGAAGAGAGCATGCAGAGTAGAACAAGCAAGCCTCAAGAAAACAATAAAAACAAACCCTGTGACATTTAAAGCAACCCTTTTTTTAAAGGTATAAAACTGCTCTCTCATCCTTCTTTTCTGTGTAGAATTTTGGATTGAGAAGTCAAATTCCTTTAAAATGGGTTACACAATGAAAGAAAACAAGCATGTTCTGTATAGTTGGCACCATCCACATTTTTCTCTGCCATCTTAGAGACATTACCATGTGATGTTCTGTCAAGTTTTGCATATAAACCATTGTGGCACTGATCAACCTCCCTTTTTATAAAGTGGTGTTTGTACACACAGTCATCAATTTTATTAGACTGATCTAAATTTTATGACAAGGCCATATATTGTGCTACTTACTGAAAGAACCTGTAACTTTTTTTAAAAGATGTTTCCAGGTTATAATTTATAACAGCATTATAATTTGTACTTTTTTCCCCTCCTAATAAAATGCTGTTTTGTTTGATGATGTAAAAAAGTATTTCAAAACTTGTAAATAAGTTAGAAATCAAACATAGTTTGATTAGTTTTATTAGTTTTAAGATACAAAATTTATGCTAAAGCTTCCAAAGCACAAATGTGTATTTTTGTACATCTCATTTTAATCACATGCAGTCAATGAACATGAGTTCAAATTTTAAACTATTCTCAGATTATTCAGTTAATAAATACTAGGAGAACTGCTGATTTTTTAACACTGTGCACTCCAGGCTGCAGGCAAGAGTAGCAAATCTGTGACTTCAGTTGAAGTAGTCCCTTGTTCATTAAAAGGAAAGGTACTCTTTACTCCCCCCCCCCCCTAAACTGTTAAAAAAATTTAACCAAAAAAAAGAGAGAGAAAAAAAAAAAAAAAAAAAAAAGACTGCTGTGGAAGAAAAGTGACAGTGATTGTTGTTTACTGAGGGTAGCTTACATAATGTGCCAACCTTTTTGTATGTTTTGTACCAAGTTCTGAAAACAAAAGGAAACATTCATAAAATGTATGTGCAGAGAAATGTATATAAGCTCTATTTTTGTTAGAATTGTAATAGAACCTTACTTTTGTCATAGCTAAGGCAGGTCGCTTTGTATTAAAACGCTGCACTGTGTATATTTGAAGAATGGTGTTTCTGGTGAAGTACATATATTCATTATTTCTTATTATATATTGCAACATTTTCAATGGATTTTTATTCAGATCAGATGAACCTCTGATTCTGATACAGGAAACTGTTTGCTTTTCCCATTACTTTATTTAGAACTAGTGCTCTCAGTGGTTGTATCTCAACTATTCTGATGACTGAATGCTCACTGCAGCTTGCATTAGAGAAAAATAATTTCACAAGTTTCAAAGCTTTGGCATATTAATTTATTTCATTAAATACAGCATCACTGTAAGATCATGGCCATGTAAAACATTTCAATTCAGTATTTTTGTCACAGTACTGTCACAAGGAGGAAAATGTCAATGGCAGAAGAAACCTAAGAAATAAAGTTCAGCCTCAGTTCTGTTACATGAGTTAAGGCATTCGTGTGGAATCTGTATTTGTTGCAAGATCCTGTGTTTCTTCCCCCAGCCAGAGACTAAGTAAAATAGTAATTTGTGTGAAGAGATGTCCTGTTTAAGAGCAGAGGAAACAAGAATCTTCATGTACCACTTTTGTCAGACTCTTACCTGTCCAGCAGACCCACAGGCTGTTGTTTCAAGCTATTGTCAGTACACAGATACTTGAACAGCTTCCTCTCCCCTGTATAAATATTAAGGATATTTCTGATAACAATACTTATTTTCATGAGGTGAAGATACACAATTCTGCTTTACTGAGCTGGAAAAATAATTTTAAAAGGAATCAGAATATCCCAAGTTGGAAGGGACCAACAAAGATCATCGAGTCCAACTGCTGACTCTACATAGGACTACCCAAAAATCAGACCATGTGTCTGAGAGTGTTGTCCAAACACTTCTTGAACTCCATCAGGCTCGGTGCTGTGACCACTGCCCTGGGGAGCCTGTCCCAGTACCCAACCAGCCCCTGGGTGCAGAACCTTTCCCTAACCCCCAGCCTGACCCTCCCCTGTCCCAGCTCCATGCCGTTCCCTCGGGTCCTGTCGCTGTCCCCAGAGAGCAGAGCTCAGCGCCTGCCCCTCTGCTCCCCTCGTGAGGGAGCTGCAGGCCGCCATGAGGCCTCCCCTCAGCCTGCTCTGCTTTGGGATGAACAAACCCAGGGACCTCTGCCGCTCCTCATATGTCTTCCCCTCCAAACTCTTCACCATCTTTGCTGCCCTCCATTGGAGGCTCTCTAATAGTTTTATGTCTTTCTTATACTGTGGCACACAAAGCCACACACATTGCTGGAGTTGCTAGAGGTGAGGCCGCACCAGCACAGAACAGAACAATCCCTGCTCCTGATGCACCCCAGGGTAGGGTTGCCCCTCCTGGCTGCCAGGACACACTGTTGGCTCATGTTCAGCTTGCTGTCGGCCAGAACCCCCAGATCTATTTCCACATGGCTGCTTCTCCAGCCTCTCACACCCCAGTCTGTACGTATAGCCAAGGCTGTCCTGTCCCAGGTGCAGAAATCAACAGTTGCTCTTGTTAGACTTCATGCAGTTGGTGATTGCCCAGCCCTAGCCAAGATCTCTCTGCAAGGCCTCTCTGCCCTCAAGGGAGTCAACAGTTCCTCCTACTTTAGTATAGGAGTATTTGTATATTAGTATTTGTATATTAGTATTTGCAAACTTACATAGTATGCATTTGAGTCCTGCACCCAGACCATCTATAAAAGCACAGAAAAACACTGGCCCCAAAATGGAGCCTTGAGGAACCCTAGACAGTGGTGGGCCATGATTTAACGCCATCTACCACAACAATTCAAGCCCAACTCATCACCTAATTTTTCACTGTATCATGTATTTATATTATATATAATGTACGGACATTTTGTCCAGAAGGATACTGTGAGAAGCAGTATAAAAAAACAGTGAAATCAAAAAAGATTACATCAGCTGGCTTCCCTTGGTCAACTAGATGGATAGACTTGTCCTAAAAGGAAATTAAGTTAGTTAAACAGAACTTTCCCTTTGTGAGCCCACCTTGGCTATGACCAATGACAAAGTGACAATGACAAAGAACACTAGATGGAAGTATGATTTCTAACCTGGTCTCCAATTCTGCTCACTGCACTTAACAGGAAATGTCAAATCCTCATTTAACCAGAGTCAGCCAGTATCACCCTACTATGTTCATCATTACGCTCAAAGTTCACGTGAAAAACAACTGTTTAATTCTTTCAACTCAATGAACTTTAAAGAAGGAGTCCCTTAGGAGATCTATTACCAACAAAGTCTAAGAACAATGGCACTTTTGGTAGATAAAAATATTTATACATGCATGTAGGACTATTTAAGACTGAATTACATCCCTGTAAAATGCACAATGAGTTTTGTGACTAGAACTGTTCAGTGAAATACATTTGTATCCCTAGCAGGTATTCACTCAAAAGCAGTCACATAAAGATGAAATAGTTGTTCTCATGGTAAAGGAAGAAAAGATAGTAAAAGATGATGTTCATCCGTTCTAGTTGTAATTGATGATAGCAGTAGCCTCTCAAAAAAGAAAAAAAAAAAGTTTTATAAGCTTTCACTGTAAAGTTTTAGAAACAACTTATATACACACTTTATGAACAACTGAATTATTTCTCAGTCGAAATGAGGAAAAAAAAAGGCCAAAGAGAAACTGCTCTCCCCCAGTTTGTACCTTTCACAGAGTAGCTAAAAATGCAACACTTGCTGATGAAGACCAGCTAAAACAATGTATTAGATAGATGCATTAGATAGAGACCAACAGGCAGACTTGATGAACTGGTATTGCCTACTTTTCTTTCTTCCTCTAACCCTTGGTGTAACTTCACATGCAAAAATTCTATGAAAACTGTCTTTTTTTGGTAGATACACAACTCTGAGCCATCAGTGACTAAAGTCTTTCAGACTTCAGTTGTAAGAAATAAATTACATAAAGCAGAAAGTCTTCAATGTGTTCTTGTGCCTCTTCCACAGAGCACTGTGGAATAGCTCCAGCTGCTTCAGTTATCATCCAGCTAAGTATTTTTAACAACTCTTAATTTTGACATCCATGCATGAATTTTTTAAACATCGGGAATAATACTAGAAACTATTTAACGAGTCATCGTTATCTTCAGTCGTTTAAGGGAACACCGTTTCTGCTGACAGATAAAGCCAAGTAAGTTTCAACATGCAAAATTCTCCTTTGAGAAGAGTAGTGGCCATAAAAATTCCAATATAATACATGACATTAAGTGTAAACCTTATTGATAGTCACATTCCCAGTAGCTCAGAGTTTCCTTTACACTCACATTTAATGCACATCCAGTTTATGAATATTTAGCCTGTATTCAAGCTATTTAAGATTTGAGCTGCAAATCACCATTTTGTGCCAATTTCTGAAATAACGTTAAACTCCGTAGTCTAGATTCCCGTTCACCATCCTTCCACAAGATAATGAGGTGGTCAGCAGAGCATGTAACCAGTCCCAGTTCACCAAAGTACAGGAACATCTGCAATAAACCCATTACTATTAGCATGGTATTCACATGATATTGTCAACTGGCTTAAACATTCTGTGTAAAGCTGGACTAAACAAATACATGTGTCTGAAATGGTTCTGTTTGAACATTAGGTATCCAAAATTACAGCATATACTTTCTGTATGATTGAGATGTCATGAAATGTCACAGTAGGCTAAAATTCCTGAATAGGTTTCATTTCTCCATAAACCCATGTTTAGATTGCAACCTTAAGATGAAATTTGGAACAAACATCCAGTTCCCAGTTGTAGTGTTCGCAGTCTACAGAAAAACCCAATACCCCACCAGATTTCCTGTAGCATTTACGTGTACACCTATAGACACAATCCTCAAGCATCAGTCATTGTCTGAGTTCTAATGAGAACTTTAATCTACTGTTTTCACACTGTGCTATATATACCACACAAACAACGTGCACATTTACTGGTCACCTAGTTTCTGGTGCAGTTAGAAGGACCTAAAACCCAGTTACCCACACAACTCCACAGTATGACAAACATATTCCCAGCCTCCAGAGCCAGACAGCCAAAAAGTTACAGCTGTTTACAGAACACTTTGAAAATTACATCAGTAAATGAAATTCACTTTTTCTTCTTCTTACTAGAGCTGACCAACCTGCACAGCTGATGAATGACCAATCAAATCACCAACCAGCTCCAAAAAATGCATAGTTGTATTCTCCTGCGTCTTCTTAGCAGCTTGGTTTGCCTGTTTGTTTGCCCTTCCAAATCCCCACATGTTGAAAAATCCTGGGAGTTGGGAGGGGGAGAAACAGCTTTTATTTTTGGAAAAAAAAAAAAAAAAAAAAAAACAAAAAAAAAACACGTGTATCTTCTAGCTAAGGCAATAGGGCAAATATTAAACTACTCATCTGAACAAGATGATATGTGTATTTAGCAGGAAAAACTGGAAATGCTTAAATGAACTAACTATACAGAGAAGGCAGATGCAGGACCATGATGCTCTGACTTCCTAAGTTGACTAGCTGTTTCTTGTCCTCAGAAGAGAGACAAGAGGTGCCAATCTTTTCCCTGCATGTCCTGCACTATTACTGCATAGAGGTAACAAGTAAGTTTCTGGTATTGTTTGTTTTTGTACTGTCCACTGACTTCTTCTAATTTAAAACCATCATCCAAACTGGAGTACATAGATGGTCCTCCACACATTCCACTTACATCACAAGAAAACACTTATCTGTGCCCCAGGCTCCAGAACTGTGTAACAATATTGACAGAAGAAAGAAGTTTGGGTTCTGTACACAGTGAAGTTCTGTCTTTCTTCCTGATCCCTCCCTCAGACCTACCAGCACACACAATAAGTATGCTATACCATGGCCCTGGTGCAAGGCAGATAATAGGAGAGATGAACAACTAATAAGGGAATTGCTCAGAAGGAAAACAGAGCAAATCAACAGCAGTCCAACCATCCCAATATGCATATGGTTTCTTTCAAATCTATCTCCAATTATAGGCTATATAGACTATAGAGATTGTATAATTTATATAAAAACTATACAAAGTTATAAATTGCCCATGTGAAACCAAATGCCATGTGTAACAATGAGCAGCTGAACTGTGTAGATGAGCTGTCACAAGCAATACTGAAGACAGAATATTCCTGAAAAAGTATTTCTAAACCAGCCCAGGCAGCAAAAAGATTTGCAAAAACATTAGAAAAAATCTTTGCAAAAATTATGATCAACAAACAAACAGACAGGCAGACTAAATACATCAACAAAATCACTCAAAGCTCTAATAAAGATAAGTGAGAAAAGAGAAGTTCAGGCTGGATGGGGCTTTGAGTAACCTGATCCCTTCCTGGGAGGTGACCCTGCCCATGGAAGGGAGGTTAGAATTAGATGATCTTTTTAAGGTCCCTTCTCAAAATATTCTATGCCCTATGCAAATAATAGCTCATTACTGTTCCCAATCCATAGTACCAATTATGTTGTACAGACTACCTCTCCAAACCCACAACTACCAGTACCAAGGGAAGCTGCTGGCCTGGTCAAAGAGAAGCAAGCACTAAGCAAGCAATGCCTATGCTTAGGGAAAATGCTTCCTAAAACAATAGCAACTAGCCCTGAGGACTGCAACTAGTATGCAAGTGAGGTTGGGCACAGCCTCCAAGTGAGTCCCAGTGTCCCTCCAAGTTCAAGGAGAAAATGGAGAAAACATTTGTGTGTATGTGTGTCAGCTGCTCATTTTCAAGCTTGCCTTTAGATTTCCTTGTAAGATCTTGCAACTACTTACTCTTGCTTGGTAGGGTACCTAGTACAAGCAGAAGTGGATCAAAGTTCGTAAGGAGACATAATATTTTTTCACCAGCTAATAAAATAGGAAACCCTAATTAAGGTTTATGGCCCGTAACTGCTTCAGAGGACCTTCTAAATTCTCAAATCAGAGCTTGGAGGGCTTACATGCCTGATGTCTTCTCTAGTTTCCCTCCCGCTCCTGTCTCAATTGATTGAATATCTTCTTGCAAAGCCTTCAAAAGCCTCTCTACACCCATATAGAGTTCCCTGCTTTTCCTTTTCTAAATGTTCTTTTCACCCTACCTCCCACCCCCACTATAGACAAACCTGTTGGAACTGGTTCAGCTGGCACCTGCTGCTTTTCTCGGAGCTCCCAAATGCGAACACTGCCATCTTCTGAACAGGATATCAGCTGCCTGTCAAAACAGTTGATAAGCAATACTAGCATGAATACTTATCTGCACAAGTCACCTGGTGAAGTTTCTATAAAAGACAGAAAGTTTGTTTGGTGTCTCCATTATGTAGCAGGACGTCCAGATGTTCCATACAAAATAAACTGTATTTTGTAGCAGGACAAAATATAATGAACTTGCAAAATAGGTGGAAAATAAACACATTTTTGAACCTGTTTTTAAAAATAAGTACCGCTCTAAAATGAAATACACATCTAGTCTCTGCAAACACAGGCAAACAAACTGACCTCGTCAAGCTTACTTTCATTAAGCAAAACCGTATTTTTTATATACGGAAAAATAACAAAAGTCCTTTTCATTACATATAAACAATATAGAATAGTACATGTATTTACAAGATCAAGACCCTAATTTTTAGCTTCTAATACACTTTTGCTTCATAGAACAAGACTATAAAAGGATCTAAAAATACTACTATTGGATTATTAACAAGTTGTTTATTTTATTGTCATGAAATTCTAACTTAGCTGTCACAAATAAGTTCAAGCCAGAAATTCAGCACTAATGAACAAAGGCTTGAAGTTATTAGTCTGTTAAAACATTAAGACAGTTCTGAAATATTTAGTGAAAAATATTTTCTGAATCTTCCCATAGGTCTTTGCTTTGCAGAAGTAATATGACATTAAGCTATATTTTCACAATGTAGACAAAAGTGTGTTTGAGTCTGATTTTGAAAATAGCCAAGATATTTTTCTTACAGTCTGTGCATCAAGCATCCATTAGAGTTATTTCACATTGAATTACAATTATGTATTTTCAAAAATAAGATCAACAAGCTCTACATAATAAAAGCAGATCAAACTAAAGATCAAGTCCCTGCCCTAGAAATTAGATGCAGCTTTGCAGACTGTATCTAGCCACCCTTCCAAATTCTGCATTTCTTTATTGCATGATAAAATGTATCATAACTTGTACCTGTTTGGAAGCTTCTCAATGTGCAGTACAGAGGAGTCATGAGCAGTTCTCTGGCAGGCAATCACACGCTTCATTTGAAGATTATATACGTATATGCCTTTCCCAACAGCAGCAAACACACACTGGAAAGAAAATTCAATAGAACAACTTACAGAAACAGGCACTGAAATATCACCCTGCATGTTATGGATTTCCAGCAGTGCTATGATGTCATCTTGTCAACATTATCTGGATAGTTTCTGTCCTCATGTTACTGCTTTATGCCACATGGAAACAACAAGTTATAGAAAAAAAAATTGATTTTTTTGTGGAAATGAGATACCCATATATATTCTAAGCAATTATTTCATTTCTGTATTTTCATCCTGTACTTTACAGTCTAAATAGAAACCAAGAATACCAATATATTAACATATTTCTACAAATAAACATTCTTATACTAAAATAACACTCAATGTTTTGACAAACTCTTGTTTTATCAAGAAACAATTCCTGAGAATTCAGGAAGCTGTTCTGTGTTTTTTTGTTTGATTTTGTTTGTTTTTAAATTATCTGGAGGTTCACATAGGAGTCTTGCCCAAGGGCATGGGTTCCACTAAGAAAAGCACAGAAAAAGAACTCTCTCGCTGCAAGGTATTACCATACTGTGAAGAGCTGGAAGCTATTTACATTCAATGCTCTCCTTCAGCAAAGTGCAACAAAGTGCAACTTTGAACATACAATAGTTCAACACTCTGTCCAATTATGTTTTTCTTCTTATGCACACCTGCGGTGGGAGCTCTGATACCTCTGAAATTAAGCTCAGATTTCTAATAGCACTCTGCCAAATCAAGGAGAAATGCTAACCCCATTTTTATTCTTTTCGTATTTTTGTGGAAAGGTCAATTCAACGTCCTTTCCACATCACTCTTTCACTCCCATATCTCAACCTTTTCTCCTTTAGTCTTCCACATTGAGACAGACTCTTTAGTTTAATATAACATTTTAACTCTTGAAAAGGTGCTCTTCACAGATCACACTTACTTTTACATGAGCCTTGGCAAAACCCTGGCCATCTAAAACCCCAAGAAAATAACAGATGAGGAAGAAATGAATTGTAAACTGATCTTAACAGGGAAGTTAAAAACACACATATACATATGAGGACAGCAGATACACTCCTTAGTATTGCCAAACCTTTACCAACCCATTTGTTTCTGAATGATGCTATGCCTACAAGCCCGGTAACAAATGAGACAAGTTCTTCTCTAATTACCTAACTATCAAGCCTGCCAACAAGGTACCTAACAGAGAATCCATCACTTTTTTTTTTTTAATAAACACATAAAGAATAAAGAACAGTGTTCTGCTATTAGATAACACTTAACAAAGTCATTCACCATAGAAATACATTTCTTTGCTTTCTAGGCATGAGTTTTACAAGACAGACAGATATCCCCGAAAAGCACCTTTTCTTTCAGAATGTAGTACTGCAGAACCACCTTTCCTTCATATAGTCTGAAATTCTGCAGCAACTTGTGTTTAGTTCAGTTCCATGAATGCAAGAAAGTCCTCAATAGCCTCAGTTTCCATCCCATTCAATGTTAGTAACTACTTCTGAACTTCTCAAAATTCCTTTTCCCCCTTAGACCCTATCTTGTGTAGCTTTCAAGCAAGGAGTCAATGTTTTGAAGCTTAATCACAGAACTTATGAACAGGAGTGGCTTTTACTCTTTCAGGACTAGGCACCCACAAAAAAAAAAAAAAAAAAAAAAAAAAAAAAAAACAAACATTTTTAGCCAAAAAAAACTTGCCCCAAACCCCATTAAATGTTTGTTTTTAATTTTTTTTTTTTTTTTTT
>NC_048926.1:25372009-25401777 GCF_011077185.1 Oxyura jamaicensis | reverse complement strand
TTTTTTTTTTTTTTTTTTTTTTTTTTTTTTTTTTTTTTTTTTAAGGAATGCTCTTTTCATAAACATACAAGTACCTCAAGTGACTACTTGGCCCTCAGACTATGTTGAGCTTTTCCACAGCTTTTATTCTGATTTAGCTCACATCTTTGAATCTATTTCCAGGAATTTCTTTCTTAATCATTCCGCAGTAATGCACCTACAGGCTCCAGAACAGAATTCCACTATACCGCAACAATGAAACGTGTTTTCTTTTCCCACTGACAGTTGGTACATTCCACAAACATAAAAAATCCAAGAATTTTACTGTTTTCTGAACAATAACTGGGTTCTGCCTGAATATTCTGACTGAACACTCCTAGGTCAGCTCTTAAGTATGATTACAGGAGACTACATTTTGGACCCATCTTTGTGCTCTTCACAATTATAGCCTGCCTAAACAAAAGCAGCAATATTTATTTACTACTGTGCACCTGCACATGCCAATTCTTTGATTCACTTCACAGTGCTCTTAGCTGTAACTGTTCATGAGATGCATTATTTTGGAAACTGCAAGTTCAGAACCATGGCACACAAAATATGTATGCCACTGAAATGCACCCTCTTGCTTATTTTTCTAGTGGTACTTTAAACAGATAATAAATTTTCATTCGTTAGTCAGAAAAGCTGTTGTTATGTTAGCTCCCACACCACCTGCACCCTACAACCATCAGTTACTTCAATGATGAAAATTTTGTATAAAAACTGCTGACTGTGTAAATACAGCTGTGTATGTTTTAAAGAAGTTTCTTCTATTACTTACAACAACAACCAAACTAAAAATGCAAAACACTCAGACTTCTATGGTAAGCTCATGCTAGCTCACTTGAAATAGTACGCTCAGTTTAAAGCTTTTTACCTCTTCATCAGATGTTAAGTGTTGAACTGAAGTTTCATTTGGACTTTGGGATAACTTTATTTCTGTCTGTGAATCTGGATGGACAGAGGAGTCCCAGAAGTTGCACTCAGATGCCTGCTTTGTCCAGTCAATTGCATCCCAAACTACTAACTCGCCCACATGCGAACCTGTCACAAAAGTCAAATCTAGAGAGAAAAAAAAAAAATCACACAGAAATCGTATTATATAAAAAATACATCTATTTCACGCAACGTCACAACCCTGTAGAGTCAGAGAGCCCATGCTAAGAGTGAAGCTACATAAAATGTACAGTCACTGACAACGATCTGAGTTTGTTCAGTTCAGTTTGTTCTCACTCTTTGAGAAGATACTCATTTGATTCCTTAGAATAGCTTAGGTGATCAAAAGGAGATCAGATCTCTCATGTAAAATTTTAACTACCATAGAGAATATTTACCAGGCACAATGCACAGTATGGCAAAAGCAAGGATCACCACCAGAAGTGTGTACAAATATCTGAAATTCATGCTGTCTACATGTAAAATACTTCTATTCCTTGGATAAGTTTATCGGTACCTCTCAGACACAGCAAACCATGTCTTAGCCTCAACCGGAAACACTAATAAGAAATGAAACAGTTGAATTAATGGCAAGATTGAAGTAATTTCCCCCCTTTTTTTTAATCACACATGGAAAGGAATTGCTTCAGAATACTTAAAACAGGTAGAATATTGTCTTTTTCTGCCCGTTATTAACAGGATTCAAGTTTTCTTCTTTCCAGCTTCTTACCATCTCTATACCACAGATTCCATCCAACAGCCAGGCCAATAAAATAAGCCAAAGGACAAATATCCACTCTCTATCACAGTGGGAATACTTTGTCCTGGGCTCAGAGAGAACTCCAGAAAACAAACAAACAAACAAAGAAAGCAGATAAGACAAAGTAGAAGAGGTGGGTACCTCCAGTCTTTGCCTAGACAGAGGTTCAGATCATAGCTCAGAACTGCCATGATGAGCAGCACATACTTCATCATCATCTTCCAAAGCCTCTAAATAATGGACCGCTGTGCAGGCCTAAATCTGCATATCTTTTGAGCTTTTTCTAAATCATAACCTGCCTGGCTTCATTTCACCATTAATCCATAAATAAAGCCATTATATTTTCACAATTCACTACTTTCACAGCTACACAGAAGGTTCAGCTACTAGTTGTGAACTTTCATTAGAGTTATATGTTTGGTCCCAACAAAAACTGCATAGTTGAAATATCCTACTGATAACTAACAGAACAAGTAATACTGTAAAACCCCTCTTACCATTGACACTGACCAATGACAAGATGTTATCATGATGGTCAACAAGGCGTTTTACTTCAAGGATATTCCAACCTTCAGACTTATCACTGGAAGCAATCAACCTAAAAATGACTTCCAAGATAGAGAGAAATTGTCTAAGTAAGCTTTATCATTTATCAGAGTAAAATATAGATAGGCTTAAGTAAAACACATCATTTTCAGACAGACACAAATTAATGAACATTAAAAATGAGACAGTGCAAGATCTGCAAAGCCACTTATGACCATCTCTTTAACTGCTTTTCTCATAACACACAAAATTGGAATAATTTATTACAATGTTATTCCTCACGTCTCTTGTTACACTGTAGGATAAAACATTTTAACCTAGCAACTTTGAAATTCAGAGGATTGATCAACATCAGAAGTTGTAGAAAGCAAAAGTGAAAAGTGTTAGAAACCCCTATTGATAAGTAAGCTAAAAGAGAAACATTTGTCTTTAAGACTTATCTGACTGAAAATTATTATTAAAAAATATACAATAGTGTCTAATGAGGCAAACAAAATTTCCAGGACTTAAAGTTTTCTTTTAACCAGTCTTGATATTTTTTTTTTTATGCTAACTCAAGGGCATTTCTGAAGATGTATGGGAACTTCAGATGGAAGTTTACATTGTATACCTAGGTCTAAATACAAGAAGACCATTTTTAATTTGCTCATGATTCTTTGATCAGAATTTTGATCTACTGTTTTGTGGACTAAGTGCTATGCTTTTTCTCTTGAAACTTTTTTCTATATTTGGAAATTTCAATACTTTCATAAAATAATCTTAGTAAGAAACTCTCCACCGACAGCTAGCAGATTTAGAGTTTGCATACCTAGAAAAGCCTGTCTCTTAAGCAAGCATCAGAAACCATTACATTGCTCATTATAGGTTTGCATATTATTTCATTGGCAATATTGCACACTCTTGATCTTGGGATACAGAGGCTGTAGGGAAGCCTAGTATTTAGCAGCTCTGCAAATGAGCTGCAAACCTTCTCCAGGACAAATGTAGATATCCACAATCAGATCTAGACAGATGGCTTTAACAATAGGAACAACGAGTAGAGAAAATTTTTTATCATGGCAGATCTCAATGAAATTCCTGAAGGAGATCAGTACCGTCTGCCTTACTGTCACATAAGGGAAAAAAGAGAAAGATTGCTAATCGCACTTTGGTACCATTCACTTGTCCAATACAATTCCAGCAGTGTGCTCTTTACTGATACCTCTGATAAACAGCCAATGACAGAGGAACATGAAGACTTAACAGAAATGCTATACACTCACTTAGCTCTTTGCCCACAGCAGCCGCAACACAATTTTTAGGCAATTCAACCAAAGTACTGATACCTTTGGAAAAAAAAAAAAAAAAGAGAGAGAGAAAACATGTATTGTATTTATTGACCAGAATAAAACACAGTTAACTGATAATTCCTTGTTAGCAAAGTTTTTGTAACCTCCCTTCCACACAGAAGTTATTAACAGAATAAAAACATAACGCACAAAATCAAACTGCATTGGAAGTGAACAGATTACCTCAGATGGAGGCAGAGCCGGGAGGTTTGGTCCAGAATATAGTAGAATTCTGAACACTGACGTTGAAATAGGAGTGGAAGCTGGGAATCAATAATCTTTTTATTTTAAGTAGGGCTGAGATGTCTATGTCCTAATATGGACAATATTAGGGATACTGTGGTGATTATTGAGACTCTAAACACACGCAGAGCTAAAGTTATTAGATACTGATACTAACAGAGTACATATGATTAAAATATTGTGCAGAGCCAGCAGAAGCAAAGCAAGGCACAAGACAGTACATTATTCTGCCTTCATCCTGCATAGACATCCTCCAGCCTGGGCTGCTACACCATTAGAGGAAAAAAATCACTCAAGAATAAGCAATCTCTCTCTTTTCCCACAAAGGAATCAAGAGTTTAAGAGGGCCAATGCTACACATCACATTGACCCCTTCTACAACAGTTTCAATAGAAACTCACACTAAGTACTACAAATACCACTAGCAACTTCTATTTGGCATGGTACTTTGTATCAAAGCTAAAGAATTGTTAGGATCCTCAAAGATTCAGAAGGGTTTGACTTTCCATTACTACACCCTATGACAAAAATAAGGAAGAATATTGCTTCCACCTTTGAATTTGATTCACAGCTTCATAGCTATCTTTGTAAAGCACAGCAATAATAAGCAACAATTTTCTTTGCTTGGCCAGATAATATATAAGGTTATTAATAGAAAAGCATGATTTACATTGAGATCTGATTACATTTACTGTATTTCTATCAAAATCTTCATTTGCTTCATAAAAATTACTGATTCTTAAGAATAAAAAAATCAATCTTTACTTGTCTGCTTTTACCATATTTTACTTAGGAATAATAAAATTCCAGCTCCTTCCCAGAGAAACCACGTCAAAGGATCACCCCCCACTACAGCAAGCATGTATAAGTCAGTAACTAAGATCTGTAAGATACCAAGTTAATTGGAACACACATTATTATAAAATATTTACAGTAATTGTAAAATATTATAGTTACTGAGACGTGACATATTCTAAAATTCACAAAGCACAGGAGATTAAAAGCAGTCTTTATTTTGAAACGACTGAGTTTGACATTTAAAAAAAAGTGGCTCTAATACATAATGTTATCATTAGAATTAAAGAGAATTTGCCAAGTTGGTTTTGCATCATTATACAGATCCATTTTACTTGCACTTTAACAGCTATAATGAGTCATTTACATTTTTACCTGCATCAGTAAGATGACTGGTCTTACACAAGAGATCTAATTTTCGGTTCCAAACACATAGATCACTCCCTCCAGACAACCATACATCCAGTCTTTGAAGAACTGTCAAACACTGCAGAACAAAAATCAGATATATGTCCCCTGCAAAAGTTCTACAGGGAATTTTTCAATTAAATTATCATGATCTTTAGTGGGATAAAGCTATAAGTATTAAGAAATGTAGTATTAAAGTGTCAATTTCTTGAGAAGTACAGAATTAACTACACATTACATTTTTTCCATCAACAACGCAAAATCTGATTTTTCCATGAATTTTTCTAACAGCATTCAAGAACTTGTTTGACTGTAGATTACTTTTTCCAATCCAGTAACAAAACTAAACTACAAAATTACCTTTGTTCTACAAACTTTCAAAAAGAAAATCAAGGTACGAAGAGTTCCAAAAAGAAGCTACAATTTGTGCCCAATTCTCAGTCACTCACAATTTAAGAGTTACCTGTTCTTAAACCAAACACTGTTGCTCATTTTAATGCACCTGCCCTTATGGCTCATGATTCATATAGAAAAGATTGCATACAACAAACAGACTGATCAGTCTAGGGTTTCCTCAGCTTACCTTTACTGTAGAATGGAAACATGACACTTTTTGAACCTGTCTGCCAGTAGTGCAGTCCCAAACCTGACTTAATTCATTAAGGAAACCAAAACAATTTTATACACTACAAATATTACTGCTGTGTTTTTAATTAAATGACAGTTTGGGATATAAGAATGTGGAGAGAGAGTCTTATAAATCCTGATAGCCTTTTCATTATTTGGCCAAAATGACAAATTAATAATGGCCTCTCATGACCATGGATCATTATTCTAGTAGGGCTTTCAACTAATTAGATTGCACTAGAATTCTTCTAGCCACAATTATACCTACTGAATATTATGAGCCAATAAATTTAAACAACCTGCAGCCTGTGTCAATGCTAGCTGTAAAAACAAAAAAGCAAACAAAAATCTTTGAATACTCTCCAGATCTAAGGATACAATAACTGTTTTATCAGCTGACGCTGTTAAAATCAAATTACTTTTTTCTTCGGAAGCATCTGATGAAGAAAACGGTGCTATAGCTGTAATTTTTTGTGTATGTCCATGAAGTTCAAAAAGTTTCTCTCCAGTCTGAAAAATAACAGTGGAAATTAAGGGTAAAATTTAGAAAATGCCTACACTAACACATGACATAGGTGCCAAACTACTTCTGAAAGCAAGAACTTCTAGGAGTCTAATATCCCAATTCCACAATCAAGTGTGGATTTAATTCTTGCTAGACCTTTAACACACTTCAAGGTCTTACCTTAATTTAATAACATATTAAGTATAAATATAAAGAGTGCTATATAATAAAAGTTACCCTAAGTGTAAGAAAAGTTTCTGGAAGCAGTTAAAAATGCATATATTGTACTAATTTCACTTTAATGGAAATACAGGCCATTCACCCTATTTAACTGATACTGTAGCAACTCTGATTTGTTGACAAAGCCTCTCTTGGAAAAAATAATTTTTAACTTATTTGAAAAACTTAACCTACCTTTATGGCAAACACAGTACTGTCAATTTCCTGACAACTTTATTTACATTACCTACAGTTTTAAGCTGGTGGTTTAGATAGTTGCAGCTACTTCTGCTCCACTTAGTTAAATAGCAGAACCTAACAAACAAATATTCAGAAGCATATTGGTGCTTTAAATCACGCAACTAAAATACAAGGTTGTTACAACCCAGAAGTGTAAAGAAATAAATCATTTTTAAATTCAAACTATAGAAGAAAGATTTGTCTAAACAAAAATCTAATGAAGATCCTACAGAAGCAGGAAACAGAACTCTGTTCCTAAATGAGTTCTACATCCATAAACTGCTCAGAACTCCAAATACACATATACTCATGTATGTGTTTGAATATTCAGAAATTATCTCCTTTTCCAAATTGCAGAATCATTAAAGGCCTTCAGCAAAGCACTAACAGACACCACTCAAAAGAAACAGAGTTTCAAGTTCCCCCTTCCTTATTTTAAATTTACACCACCATGTAACATGAATTCTTCAGAATGTTTCCACAGAAGTTTACAGTCTGAGATTTGTCTTCCTTAACTAGGATGCTTGATATTTACAGTTTAGTCAGTACACTATGTCTCCCTTTTAGACTTCCTAATGAGCATCCTAATGAGCTTGCATACTAAGACTTCTTGTGTTAGTCTAATGCTCATCCCTTCTCAATAATTTTGTCAATGATATGGAGACACAGAGCAGAGGAGTAGGAAGGTGGTTATCGTACTCACAGAGCACATTTTCCATGATAATTCTTTTATCTTAGAAGGTTTTCAAAAGCTGTAATAAGATTTTTATCACAGCAAGCAAGTAAGGCCTTGTTTTGGTGCTGTGTGAAATATTTAACTTTTACCAACTTTGATGTCTTTTCAATGCAGTTTTGCATTAGCTCTCCATTTAGTCTCTTCAGTTATACTGCAAACAGTTATTGCAAATAGAGCTACTAAGATATATAGTTAAAATTAAAGTAGATGTATGAGTCTTGTGAACCCTGGGACCCTGCTACATATTTATTGTGTCCATATTCAGCACCTTCACATTTACAGTGCAGACTAAACATACTTTAAATGAAGCATTAGTCACAAATTCTTACATACTTCTGCTTTTCATGTCCATATTTCATCCCTAGTATCTGTACAAACATTATACCTTCCCAAAACACTTTAACTTTTAAAAATTTTCTCACATTTACTTTCCTAGCTCTTCTTTTCAAGTGATAATGACAGGCTTCCTCCCACTTCTACATTTTCAAATAGTTCTGATTTGAATTCATGCAACAATTCTAACTCCTCTCCTCAACATTTACCCTCTCTGAAACACCCATGCTACCCTATCGCCCACAAAAAAGAGCCAACCTGAGCATTCCACAGAAATATGATTCCATCATCCCCTGCAGATGCAAACCTGATAAGGAAAAAAAAAAAAAGTGAAATATTGAATATAGCATAATGTAATGGAACAGAAGAAAAACAGCTACACAAGAAAAATACTTATAGAAAATATTTACATGATATTATACTCTGACCTAAAGAATAAATGCATATCCATAAATCCCAACTAGTTTCTAGTTTTCAAATTCAAGTCCTGAAATCAGGACATACTTAATGTCAACACATCCTTAATAAAGAACAAGGTTTCAGAATTGCAAGACATATTAGTATAAATAGAAGCCCACTTCACAGAACCTGTTCTCTTGTTTAGTAATGAGAGATCTTACATACTGAGTAACACTACATCTTAAAACAATATACTATCGTCAGAGCCAACTGACTGCAAGACATCAAAGAAATTACAAATCACGCATTGAATTCAGCACAGGAATAGAGGAGCCGAGTATCTACTATGACACAAGTGGCTTAAGAAACTCACAAACGATCTACATTTTTAGTGCTAAATGTGGCTTTTGGTAAAAATGCAGCTGAAGAGTGCACCATAGAACCAAAAAAATAGGTTAATTTTAGTGTTAGACTGCTAAATTCACATTAACAAAATCTGATCTAAACTCAAACCTTTCCCCAGGCTGGAGTGAGTATCTGTAAGCATCTGCCTACATCTGCATTTTTATCAACACTACAGCTACGCTGAAGCTGTAGCAAACATATCAGCTTTCCCTGTAAAGATGTAATATGGTTTAAGAAAGCTTAAAACAGAAGTAAAATCTTCCACAGAAAATTTAATTCAGTTGTTAGTTGCAAATACACATACACCTATTTTTTCCTTTTGTTTTAAGCCTTTGGTAAGGGTTGAACAGTTAAGACGTAGATAACTAAGATGTGTATTGTGTGCAAGAAAGTCATGAAGTTATATCAACTACATTTTTTCCTGTTGCCAGCTGTGAATGTTTTATTTAACTGAAACAAGTCCTTTATTTTAGACTCTTACTTTGCAGTTATGATATTCGTGAAATTTGCTAAAAGAGTAAGTTTTCTGCCATAAAGCTGCATTCCCTCCCACCCCAATTCCTTTCCTCATTTTTTTTGTTAAAATGTGCTAACTGTACTTTTCCCACATCTTTTGTTATTTAACATCCAATCATGCCTCTTTAAAAAGGTCCAAGCAAAAAACAACCTTTCATGCACAACTCTGATAACAGCAGTTTCTTATCTTTACTTGCCTTTTAGCTGTAGTACAACTTGTTTTGTCACAAGGTCAAGAACTTGCTATATTAAGACTCTCACATTTCAGCAAGACCCCTTTTATTACAGTTCCTCTCTTGACTGAAGTCGGAACTGTGCCACTTTACAAATTCTGAGAGAAAATTGGTGTTTGAAAGAAAGTACAAGTATGAATCATCAGCACAGAAGTTCAATGAAGCCCTATTTTGTATTTTTCTTCTTCATCACCTAACCAGAACTTCTGTCTAAGTATAGAAGTATATTGTAGAGTCTGTTATCCTACAGATACATTCTGTTCATGAAAGTAGCATTTCATGGGTCACCTGATTCTTTTCCAGTCATGATCACCATCCTCTATAACCTTGTCTGCTTCCTGACAGAGCAAGGAATGGTCAAATGAGCAAGCAAGAAAGCTATTCTTAAAATGTTTTATGAACTCTGTTTAGTTTAATGTGTCAAATGCTGGAGTATTACATGCAATTTTATCTCAGTCCATTTTTTGGAAGACTCTTGCTGAGGCTTAGCCTTCTTCAGTGATCTTCCGATCAATACGACCCTCACTTCATGTTCAAAAAAATACAAGAGAAGAAAAGAAAAAAAACAGCTTTCTGTTACATTTATACAGGATTTATTTAGTATCTTCAAAAACCAATCTGAGAAAATTTTCCACTCACTGGTTTTAGCTGAGCCACTGAGAAAACAAGAAAATCCTTCTGCAAAATTCTCAATAAGATGATATTATCTAAAGACCTGAAGCGTGAAACTTGGCTTACAACAGTTGACAAAAAAAACACACAATGGAATAGCTGCAGAAACTAAATAAAAACATTTCAGAAGCTGAGTAACAATACTAATTTTATTGAAAAGAACCAAGTGAAAAATATTATCAGCTGTTTAACAATCCATAAACTACCATATTCTTCATAAATAAAACCTTTGAATTACTGTCCAGTGAAGCAACTCTATTAAATTCCTCAAAATCTCAGAATATTAACTAGCTATGCAACTTACTTCTTATCCATATGCTATTTCATAACCTATCTTCAATGTAGGCATTCAGGCCTTAGCTTGATACTGATTACTATTAGTTTAGCTTCAATAATTTACCTGTTACAATGATGCCTAAAATGGTACAATATTTCTTTACATCAAAAAAATCCCTGCAATCTAAGAACACTGTGGTATTTCAATAAAGACCAAGCAGATTATTCAGTGTCTGTTTTCAGAAAAGTATAATCTGAAGAAAGTTTATTTTAGCAACTTTTCTGAAAAGGATGGGGGGAAAAAAATCACAAAAATATTCCATTTTTACATGGATCTTCTGGTGGATTATTTTAATGTAAAAATAAATTTTATGGAAATGCATACAACTTTTATGGTATATGTTTGTGGCATTAAGAATAAAAACCAAAAAGTTAAAAATTCTCCATGGGGAATTTTGTGGAATTTATACACATCCCACAAGTTGGAAATAATGTATCTTGCAGATACTTACTTATACAGAATGCCTGCTGTACACTGCAAGGATATAGCACGGTTAACAGTCTGGTTTAAATTTGTGTAGTACATTGAAGAGTATGTTAGAAACATCCTTTTGTTCCTAATCCATACAATATAATAAATTACTGCAGCTCCTTAACAAAGAGTCTCCTGACTATTACTTATGTTCTTAGTTCTCAGAGGTTTCTATTTAATTTTCCATGTCAGACAAGAGTCACTATGCTTATTGACCAAAAGCTTCACAACCTCACTTTAAGGCAGTTAATTATCTCCTCTCTTTCAGGATTAGGTTAAATGAGAGAGCATGTAAGGTTAATTTTACACTAACATAAAAGTATCTTATCTGATTCTCCTAGTCACACTTCCAAAGTGACAAAGGTAAATCTAATGGCTCTCTCTGCTTCATAATCAGTTTTCCAGTCTTTAGATGACTCCTTCCTCCAAATTTGTAGGAATGCTGTAACTAGTTACAAGGAACTAAGACCAGAACAGATAATGAATGTCAGGGAATATACAAAAATGCACAAAGCTAAAAATCAGACAAGTAAAACAAAGGAACTGTATGGTTTTAAAGAAGTACAGCAACTTGAAAAATGGGAAATTTGAGGAGATATGCCTAATTGCCATATTACATACATTGAGTTTTAGTAGGTAGCCATTCTGCACAGAATTAAAGTACTGAAAACTTCAAGATTGGAGAAGTTCAGAAAAAAAGTTCATCAACCACAGCTCAAGTGAATTAAGCACTAGAGTTTCAGAAGAAAGTATAACAAACACATGGCTTTAGGCATTACTACAAAAGCAGAAACGTGAGAAACTTGAAAAAGATTGGAAAGAAAGGAAGACCAACATCGAATATGGTTAAGAATGTTATGTTCAATCGCTACATTGAGAGTATCTGTAGGAGTCTACCACATTCTTCTGTAAAATGAGAAGGTGATATAACAGCTGTCCTCATATCAAAAATAAAAACATATGCATCCACTCAGAACAGAAGCAGGCACTAGTTTGTACTGTCTTCGGAGAGTGTGTATGCATATAAAGAAAGGAAAGTTCATCTCAGGAACAGCTTGAAACAGAAAAGGCTCAATTACCTAAAGGTATTTCTTCCAAACAAATGAACTTGTATCAAGAAGCATAACTCCATCAGGATTCTCTTCTCATAAAGATACAACTTACAAAAGATGCCAGAAGATGTAATAAAATACTAAAAAAATAGTATTCACCCCTTGCCTTTTTAATCCCAGTCTTTTCCCACGCTCCCCCAGCAAAAATAGAAAACTAAAAATATGTCTATGTTTTCATAAATATTCTCCAAAGTGTTCCCAATAATGTTATGAAACAACTTGGAATGCAATTTCATACCTGCAATCATCTATTTGTACTAGAAATCGTACTATATCTTGATGACCTTTCAATACAAGGAGCTCCGTGTAAGGATTTTGTATTTGTTCTTCACCAATGGTCTGTACAGATGATTTCTAAAATTCATAAAAAAAAAAAAAAAAATCAAATTCATTTTGTACTGACATAATTATTTTCATCAGGTCTTTGTGATGTTTATCAATCTATATTTAGTCTCCTATGGAAGTGTATAGATATATGTGAAGTTAAATTAGGTTTCTGAAATTTAATTTTGCTTTAATGAAAATCATTACAAAGGATCATTTCTTATTATTTCCAGTTAATGATATCCTTCTACAGCATGTATTTTAAATCGTAACATAACATTTTCTGTTTAAAAAACATTTTGTACTGCCTTAATCATTGATGCACCAACATGAAATGACAATTTAGTCTCCAGCTATCTTGTGGAGCAAACTTCAGAACTCCATACATGCACATTCAGATTCTCATTAATTTACACATCCTCCTTTGAGGTTTGTGAACTTCTCATATCTTTCATCTATGATTCAAATTTAAAATTCTATATAATCCTATGTTATCCTAATACCTTGAAAGTAAGTGTGAATTAATGCTGTTCTGTTACATAATATATAAATCATCCACTGGGACTCTGTTCACAGAATACCAAAGGCAACAGCTTAGAAAAACACAGAGAACAATTAATCATTTTATAGAGCAGCATCTGCAATTACCCCAACTCAACTATTAATTAAAAGTACTATCAATCATTTGGAGCAAGCTGATCACCAGGCAGGGTCAACAAAACATTGTGTAGGACTACAATTTCAAGGTATGATAGTTCTGCTAATCTCAGTCATCAGTTTGTTTCAATATAAGACAACATTTTTGTGTTTATGGTCTTCTACATTCTGAAACAACTTGCTATTAGACATAGGTTTTTTTACAAATGTATATAGAAGTAGCTGAGTAGTAACTCAGTGACAGAACTCTCCTGCTTCCTTCCTTTCTTACTTCTAGGATTATCTATTCTTCAAAGACACCGACAGAAACTACACAGTAAAAATATAATTACTGAACACTGTAGCATAAATGAGAAGTAATCCTATGTGAGAGACAAACATATCCACAGAAACATCAGTATTTTCTTGCAGGAGTAATATACTTTTTTCTATTGCTTCTGTATTGTTACTGTGACACTATATTGCACAAGTTAAGAATTACAAAATTAATAAGTACGGAAGGAAATCTGTGTTTATATTTAAAATGAAGAGGTTGTCAAAATGCTAGATCTCGTGATTTTATCTTGGTTTTGTGTTATCTGATGCATTTCATGAAGCAACTGTTCCTCATTTTAAGCAATTATGTGAGAATAGCAGTTCCCATTTAAAATAATGCAAGTATAGTCCTCTTAGCTATAAAGAAAAGTCGGACAAATATGGAAACTAAGTGTTCAGCTGTCAAAAGCAAATCAAAACATCCCTTAAAAGAATTCCAGCATGCTAAAAATTCTGAGAAATCTCAGTAGCACTTAACAGATGACAGAAGCACTACTGTGGTTAGAAGACTTCCATTTCTTCATTTACTAACAGAAACATACATTCACAAAACAGTTGCAACACTACTTTGAAAAAGTCATAATTTGTAATATTCACATCCTAATTCTATACTCTGGCATTGCTTCCTCTTCATTATAAGACAGTGATACTTCTTTTGAACCTGTCTAATCTTATTTTTTCTTAATTCTGTTCTAAGAATGCCTGTGAATATTGACAGCAACTGTGCTGCAATGTGTTTCAGAGAACAACAAAATAACATTTTTTTTCTCCAGTTCTTTCATACTACAAGCCATTCTCTCTTCAGATACTCATTAGTATTTTCTTGTGCTAGATAACATGTGCATTCTTTCTCTAAAGAAGACTATTTAGTATACATTATTTATTAAATGAACTTATAGCAATACCAAGTTTTTAGAAGAGAAAAATTAGATGCAGATGCTAATGAAACCTATTCCCAACTCAAAGTTTTTTATGCAGGACTTGTAATCACCACTACAATAATTGGTAAAATAACACAATGCTCAACTTAATTTCAGGGCTTCCTATACACCCAGTGATTTGAAGCATTTAAAGGTTGGATTTTCTAAAGCAATTTACCAAAAAACATGGGTACGAATGTATATAGGCATTCCTCTGTACCTATCACATAGCACAGTAAATCATCTTACATGGACTACGATGCCACTGCAGTTAAACTGTTTCCATTACCAGAGCTAGTCTGCTTACAACACATACCATGGCCATCAACTTCAGAGCTTCAGAAGCTTAAGTCTAAATGATTTTCAATTCCACAGTAAAGCAAGAAACGGGTAACGAGAAACTTATGTTTCCAGAATTTAAAATGAAAAATCTTTGCTGGAGGTTTTTACTATTCACTCAGCACACTGTCAGACTCCAGTTCACTTGGCCTCTCCAGGACTGACTGAAGCCATAGCACATAAATGAACATAATCAGTCCATAGGCTACTCCCTCTTAGGGACTTCCTCATCTACACTGTAAGAGTACAGAAAGAATTAATGGCTACAGAGACCATTTTTAGGTGAAGCCATTTTCCAAAATGCAAAAAAGGATTTTTATGGCAAATCCTTATATTTAGTTTTCAGTTTTTCACAGAGAAGCAAAACACCATCATTCTGCATAAGGAATGAATATTGCTACCAGCAGCAATGGAAATAAAAGTCCTATGGATCAGGTTTAAAAGAGCCATGAGTGCTGGAATGGAAGAACTCAACCACACCTTGACTCATGCTCATGCTTTACTGAATGACGGTATAATTAAAATCCTGATGAAGCTTAAACTTTGGAGAGGGACAAACACCAGTGGAGCTTTCTAGCGTGGAATGCTATTATTTATTTCCTGTCTTCTTTTTAAAAAACACTGCACACGAAGCTGGTAAATACAACCATAATATAACCAGTGTTTTGACTGATGACACAGGTCTGTGGCATTCCTAGGCATCGACATCACACACTGGTATGAACTCAAATTTCAGCTGAAATAAATGCTGGTGTTTCAGACTGTTTGTGATGCTGTCATGGCTTGCTCACATACAGCAGTTGACGAATTGCTTCCTCGTACCTGTCTAGCTTACAAAGGGATTAATTAAAAGAACACCTTAACTATTAACTCTTGTTAAGTCCAAGCAAAGAAACCCAGCAGCCTTGGGGACACGGAAACTGAGACGCTGTGTCCTTCACACCCAGTAAGACCCTTCTCCAAGTAAGGCACCGGGAGGGACGCCTGAGTTCAGTGCCCCACGTATGCCCTGCTCGTTTTACGGAGAAGAAACCCAGAAGGGAGGCTAGAAGGCCTCCACAAACAACCACCAGGCTGTATAAATAACGTGCCGCCGCCCCAAACCCACGCTATCGACAGGGGGTGCCCAGGGCAGGGCTCCCGGTGCTTGGGCCACCCCAGCCCACCGGCACCCAGCGGGCTGCGGCCGGGGCCGGCTCCCGGGCCCCGCAGCGCCGGGCCGAGTTCAGCCAGGCCGGGCCAGCCCAGCCCGCCCCGCCAACGGCCCTAACGGCCCTAACGGCTCCAACGGCCCCAGCGCTCCCCCGGCCCCGCCCGCCGCCCTACCTCCGCCAGGCCCTGCGGCTCCCGGCCGCCCCCGATCAGCCAGCGCAGCATCGCGGCGGCGGCAGCCCGGCCCGGCCCGGCCGCTGAGGAAAAGGCCGTCTCAATCGAGCTCCGCGCCGGGGAGGCGTGAGCAATCCAGCGCCGAGCGCGGATGGGGCGGGCTGGCGGTGGGGGGCGGCTGGCGGTGGGCCCGTGAGGCGCCCTGCGGCGTTTAAGTGCGGGAAGGCAGCGTGTCGGTGCCGTGTGATGGGGAAAAGATAAAACGTTACCTTTACCATTTTACCATTGCCACTTTTTACTTTCAGAGGGAATTTGTGGCGCAGCCAGAGAGAAACGATCCCATTTTGTCTTGACCCTCTTCTCTGTTCCTCGAAGCAAAATAAATAAATAAATAAAAATAGAAATAAAAATGATCCTGTGTATAACAGTCTTCCCTCGGCTACCCTCATTCTCCTCGGCTGCACCTCCCTTGGCTCCGTGATGCCCGTGTGGAATGCAGGCACGAACACCCTCGACGGCCTTCGAAACGCGGCTGCCCGGTCAGGTGGAACCTGACAGCCCCGCACCACCCACAGCCCTGCCCCTCACCGGTCCTCGTGTGGCAGCCTTGGCGCCTTGGCAGCCCTCTGGGTCTCAGACACACGTGGGGCGAGATCACAACACCCAACCCAACCCAAAAGGCCTTGCAAGTCACGTTCCTGAGCAGACGCAGGTAGTGGAGAGACCTCCAACGTGTGCAAACGCATCTGCACGGGTGCTACCCCGTGCCCCCCAGCACCACGCTTCACTTGTCGCCTGTTTGCCCAGGCTGTCACAGGTGATCAGCACCACGAAGTGCCATCAGACACACCTGAGGCTGCCGGAATGCCTGCAGCAGGAGGTAATGGTGCTTCGCTCAAACCCCAGCTTACAGCAGTGGCCAACCTGCATCTGGAAACCGTGGTTAGGTCTAGGATGAGACGCTGCTGTGTCGACATGTTTGACACATGGGTGGCATGCAGCCTGTGTATTGCCAATGCATGCCTTCTGTGAATTATTTGCAACTTCTCAGCAAACTAAAGTTGATCACCACAATACCCCAGATTTAATGTAGATGTTTACTCCTACTTTAACATACATCTGCTCTTATACTTAGTCACTGCAACGCCCACTGAAGCTGTGCTGCCAGTTCAGAGATGCTGTTCCTAAACACTAAGGGCACAGTCACTGGGATTACTTTGCACTCGCAGCTACATTTGCCAGGATTTCGATGATAATATTTTGTCATCACCAATCTGCTCTCTGACAGTCTCCCTATAAATGTGTTATCTTCTCCATACTGGCAAGTGTTGACTCGTTTCTTTGCAGCTTATTCACTGAAAGGAAGCACCGCTGAACATAACACTACATACAGTTGTATGAACTATAATCCTCAAATGTCCCTACTGCCCCACACACTCATCCCTCCCTCCCTCCTCAACCCCCAAAAAAGAGAGAGAGAGAGAAGGAACTTGATAAAGCAGGAGGGGAATTAGGCTTATTCAGAATAGCAACATGAGTGTGGATCTTCTTTCTTCTTCCACACAGTGAGGAACATACATTCCTGAACTTCACTTTTACTTTCTGCCATTTTAACTCACCTTCTTATTTTAACTTATGCTGCTGTATCACCATTCACACATCTGGAAGGGGCAGGCTAGAAAAAACACAGAGGTAAGCTGTGTTGTGCAGTATCGTGTTGACAAATACAGAGCTTTGAACTTCATGGCAGCTAGTCTGGAAGGTTGTAGATGTTGCACAGTCTTTGTAAAGACTGTGCTAGAATACATTCTTCAAAACATTAGATGGAAGCACACCAGGTTCCTTTGCAATACACATAGACCCAAAATGTCTATGCCTTGCAAGGTTTTGATGGACTTCAGGACAGTGCCTTTTGTCTTGTTAATTAAATCTGACTTGAGAACTCTGCTTCTGAGAATCTTTGAAACCCTCCATTAAATTAACAACACAGCCTGCTTCCAGCTCTTTTATCCATTTTCTATTTCTCTGTCTTTGTATGTTGTAGGAATTCCAGTGTACCTCTTTCTAGATCTTTATTTCAATCTTTAAAAAAAAAAAAAAAAAAAAAAAAAAAGTTTTGTTTTTGCTTCAGGATTTTCTGGGTTTTCGGGGTGATATTCCAAACATATAATATACAGTATACTTCTTGGAAGCAGAAACATTTTCTCTGATTCCCAGGGTAGTTTGTACAAGTACTGTACAAGTACTGTGTCTGTAGTGATGTCTAGTTAATGAGTGCAATCCACTACTGCATTCCAGTTGCCAGGCTGAGACGCAGTGTCTTCTTAAATTTAATGGCTTACTGCTGTCAACCATTACCTTTGGTGGAGGGTTGTGTTAAACAATTTGAGAATTATGATCAGTTTGAAGGTGTCTGTCATGGAATAATAGAATCATTAAGGCTGGAAAAAACCTCCAAGATCATCTGGCCCAACCATCCCCCTACCACCAATGTCACCCACTAAATCATTGAATCACAGAATCATTAAGGTTGGAAAAGACCTTCAAGATCATCTGGTCCAACCATCACACTACCAACAATGTCACCCATTAAACCATATCCCTAAGCACCACATCCAACCTTTCCTTGAACAACCCCAGGGACTATGACACCACCACCTCCCTGGGCAACCCGTTCCAATGCCTGACTGCTTTTTCTGAGAGGAAATGTCTCCTAATTCCCAACCTAGACTTCCCCTGGTGCAACCTGAGGCCATTCCCTCTAGTCCTGTCACTAGTTATCTGTGTGAAGAGGCCAACCCCCAACGCCCCACACCTTCTTTTCAGGCAGCTGCAGAGACCAATGAGGTCTCCCATGAGCCTCCTCTTCTCCAGACTAAACAACCCCAGTTCCCTCAGCCACTCATAACAGGACTTGTGTTCCAGGCCCTTCACCAGCTTCGTAGCCCTTCTCTGGACATGCTCCAGGGCCTTGATGTCCTTGTTGTAGTGAGGAGAGTGGCTCCTCACCAAAACTGAACACAGTACTCAAGATGCGGCCTCACCAGAACTGAGTACAGGGGGACAATCACCTCCTTGGTCCTGCTGGCTACACTATTCCTGATAAAAGCCAGGATGCCACTGTTGTTCTTGGCCACCTAGGCACACTGCTGGCTCATGTTCAGGTGAGCTTTGGTTAACACCCCCATATCCTTTTCCTCTATACAGTTTTGCAACCACTCTGCCCCTAGCCTGTAGCACTGCATGGGGTTGTTATGGCCAAAGTACAGGACCCAGCATTTAGCCATGGTGAACCTCATCCCATTGGCCTTTGCCCATTGACCCAACCTGTCCAGGTCCCTCTACAGGGCCTTTTTACCCTCCAGCAGATTGACACTTCCCCCCAAATTGGTGTCATCTGTAAACTTACTGAGGGTGCACTCAATTCCCTCATCCAAAACGTCAGTAAATGTATTAAAGAGAATGGTCCCCAACACCAACCCCTGGGGAACGCCACTGGTGACCAGTCACCAGCTGGATTTCACTCCATTCACTGCCACTCTCTGGGCTGGGCATCCAGCCAGTTTTTAATCCAGCAAAGCATGTACCTGTCCAAGCCATGGGCTGTCAGCTTCTCCAGGAGAAAACAGTGGGGGCTCCTGTCAAAGGTTTTGCTGAAGTCTAGGCAGACTACATCAACAGCCTTTCCCTCATCCACCAGGCAGGTCACCCGATCATAGAAGGAGATGAGGTTGGTCAGGCAGGACTTGCTTTCATGAACCCATGCTGACTGGGCCTGATCCCCCAGTGGTCCCCCATATGCTGTGTGATTGCATTCAAGATTACCTGTTCCAACACCTTTCCAGGGACTGAGGTCAGGCTGACAGACCTGTAGTTCCCCAGGTCCTCCTTATAACCCCTCATATAGATGGCTATTACATGAGCAAGTCTCCAGTCATCCAGGACTGCTCCAGTTGACCAAGACCACTGATAGATGATGGAAAGTGTGGAAAGTGGCTCAGCAATCACATCCGCCAACTTCTTTAGCACCCTTGGGTGGATCCCATTCAGCCCCATGGACTTTTGACAGTCCAGGTAGAGCAGCAGGTTTCTAAGTGTTTCCACCAGAACTGTGGGGAGGGGGGGAGGGAGGGGAGTTTCTTCTGTTCCCTGTCCCAGACTTCCAGGTTGGGATGCTGAGTACCCTGAGGATAAGTGCTCTGACTAGTAAAAACATATGTAAAGGAGGCATTAAGAACCTCAGCCTCTTCCTTATCCTCAGTAGCCATGTTCCCCCCTGAGTCCAGTAAAGGATGGGGATTCTCCTTGGCCAAATGCCTCTGTAGGAGAACCAAGAATATACTTCACTGCAAGAAATTTGCCATGCATGTTCCAATTACACTTGAACAAGGAGACTCTCTTCCACAAGCATGCCATTTCTTGATCCTGGTCCTTTGTATTTGAATGGAGGAATATATTTTCTTTCCAGCTTCCAGGATGATGGCTTCTCTCTTAGCTAGCCTGATGAGATTGTGTGGCCTCTGCTGTAGTGATAGGAACTGAAACTGACACTGGGTTCTCTCTTCTTCTTTCTGGTCTCTTAATTAACATATCTAATATGTCACTTGTATGGGGGGAGTTTGGGGCACTTCTCATTTCTAATATGTTAGAGAAACCTCATTTTTAATGAATCAATTATTTATCTCTTCCTGCTTCCCTGGCTTCTCTTGTTACATCAACCAAATACACCAACAAAAACCTTTAAAAATGCCAGTCCTTCAGAAACAGCCATTTTACAGTCACCTTCTTAGACTGATAATGTTAATGTTTCTGCGAGCTTTGCATAGTGAGAGTATTGTTCAGTCATACCACTGGGTCTGGGTGCTTAGCATTTGTTACTCTCTCATACAAATACTGTCATTTTTGTGTTATAGTTGGATATGGCATTTTCATTTTCCCATAATTTTATTTCTCAAATAATCATTAATAATAAAAAGCTTTTCACACAGTCATCTGCAGTCTCCCATTAATAAACTGCATAATGGCTTAGTTTGCTGGAGGCATCAAGACATTTAAACAAATGAATCGATCTGTTTGCTGCATGAACATGCATTTCTGTGTAAGTGTCCATACATATACATGCACAGGTGAAATGTACAGAACTGTGTAGCTATACCTAACTTATATGGACATCAGAATTTAATTTTACATAGAAAAGGGCAAAGCTGATTATTACACTAATGTTGATTTTCTGTTTACTGTTTCCTGAAGTATATTACAATTCCATCAATTTACGCAATTTAATTTTTATTTATAGATTATATTTACTGAATAGAGTATCTAGACACAGGTAAACAGTTTCAAATGTATCATTTTAAGAAGCACTTGGTGAGATATTTACAAAGAAAGTAACAGGGTTTTTTTTATTATTTTTTTACAGGCGAGTTCTCTAAATCAGGCTATATACCTTTGAGATATAGTCAGATGTGCTTCAGTTCCAAAATCCATGCCTAATCCAGATAGTATTTTCCCTCATGCCTAATAAATATATCAGTTGAAAAGTGCCTGCAAGGATTTCACACTCTGCCAGAAACAAATATAATCCAAAACCCTTCAAATATTAAAGGAACAGAGTTAGAATCAGTCCAACCAACACATGATATTTTAACAGACAGTGTGTATTACACTCCTCCATGACCTTAAAAATCCATTCTACTGTCCTTTATTCTTGATTTCTGTTAAATCCATTCTCTTAGGAAACAACTTACAGGTCATTACATGACATTCCCAAGATCAGGTAAGTGATACAAATGTTCAGATATCCACTCTTCTTGCAGAGAAGTTATCCCTTCTGTGAGCTTTGAGGTGAATGCCTCTAGGAACTTGCTAGGGAATGGGAGTTCAGCCATGGGTGGTAATTAGCTTGAATCTATGTATCTTTAGAGGGTTTCTGCAACGCCAGTCAGTGTTGTCTCTGAGGGAGAAAGGTTTCTCCCCTGAGGAAGGTGTCAGTGATTTCCATCAAGAGTAGATGGTGTCTCCCATAGACCAAAGAATTGCATGGATTCAGATTCATAAATACAAATATATAATACTGCATTTTACCACATCCAGGAGGACTGCAAGAAAAGACTTTGTCTTCCCTACCAGTCAACAGTTCCAACTACCCTTGAAAGAACATGAGAAACTCGTGTTTTGCCCATTATACATGGGATTCCCTTTGCACACTGTCTTCTTCAGCTCTGCCATTCAGGTGATGAATGATGTAGGCAAATACAAAAGGCACCCTAGAGACAGAAGTATTTCATGGTCCACCTTGCCACAATGACCACATGGAGTAGGACAGCCAAATTCCCAATTCTTTAGCTTATGTGTTGGAAGTAAGTACCTGAATGCTTTTGGGTCTTACGACTGTGATGCAGCTCATCATATAAGCTGTGAAGGAATAAGGTAGCGCAGTGCTCCCATCCACTTCTTTGAGGAGAATCTCAAGAGACTGGAAAGAGGAGAAGATGGGTTTTGGATTGTTTCTAATTGAAACAAAATTAAGTAATGACCTAGTAAAATTTGCAAGGAAATGGGACTACCTCTCCCTCTCTGGCTTTAGGTTTAAGATCTAACTGTGTAAAATTTATACTTGGTTCTCCTGTCTGGACTGAATCATAATGAAGGGTACAGAAGTTCACAAAATTTCATGTCGATGCTAATAGTGGGGTGAGTTTACCCACATTCTTCCAACAGCAAGAATTGTTGTATACAGATGTAACTTTTGGCAAAGACACTTTTGCTACACTGGGTTCATGATATCCTGATTTAAAGTCAAAAAAATACTTACTTTTATACTAATTTTATTGATTAGAAAGGTGATTTGTATATTTCTGTTTCTAATGCTTTGATTTACCACATTACATGGTTTATTTGAGCTTGAATGATCCCTTTTCTGCTTCCAGGAACTCTGTGGCCTTCTCTGTTGTGTGGCTATGTAAGCTAGTGTTTTCTAATGCAAGCTATGAATAAATATGCTTTTTTTTTTTTTTTTTTTGGATTTTGTGTTTTTCTTACATTTATCTGTGAAAAGAAACAGATCATCCTACATACTACCATGCAGCTTTGTTTTCCTTTACAAAGCATATTGGTTTTATTCGTCAGTGCCCATTTCTTCTATTATATTTTTACTGAAAGACTAAGAAAGCAGATGCCATAAACTGGAATAATGTCTTCCTGAGTTTCTACAAGTCTTATCATGTTTCATGAAGAAAATGTAGAAAACATTTTTTTTTTTTTGATCTGACAGAATAAATCACAAGATGCTCTGATCTTGAGTGGGGTGTGATGGCAATATAAGCCCCCAGGTGGCATTCTAACCTTGTTTTTCTAAATCATTTGTTTTCATAAGGAATGGATCTGATTCTTTGTTTAAAAAGAAATTTTCTTCGCCCTCATGGTAGATTTGAAGAAAGAAATTAAAGATGTACTGTGTTCCATTTTTTATTTATTTATTTACATTTCCAATTTGTATATGTTTTGGTAATTCAAATTCAGTAGCATTAAACCCAGCTTGAAATCTGATAGACATTTAATGGAATCATATAAATTTTACTATATTCCAGATACTAAAGTCCATAAGCTAATGATGTCCTTCACAAGCTATTCGATAAAAGATACCATTCAAATTTTAAAGATTACAATTACAGTAAAATTAGTTACATTTCAACAACTTTATGAGAAAAGTGTAAATCCAATTATGACTAATACTTTACAACACATGGGTATTAACTAATGCTGGGTCATGATGAAATCCAGACAAAATTTGATATTATGGCTCCATGAAACCAAAGGGATTCTGGTAGGATTTACATTCCCAGATACAAAACCAGGTAGCCCTTCGCAAAGGGCAGAACTTGCACCTCCTAACTTAGGAACCGAGTGTAAGTGCTGTGGGCAGTCATGGTTCATCTTCAGCTCCCTCTGCCATCAGAGTAGGGAAGGTTGCTTTAAAGACTGACTTAGGCCATCCCAGGTAGATCCTCATCCATTTTGCTCCCTGCCGAAGCGTTTCTCAACATCAGCTTCATGGTTCAAACGCAGAGCAATATAAATGTCCCCTTCTTATGTTATTTTCCCTTTCAGCCATCTCATACCCAGTTGTTACTTTGCTGGTGAACACTCAGGTATTTTCTTCCACACTTTATTGAACCTGTGGAAGAAGTACCCCCCTCTAATCCTTTCTTCCAGTTCTCAGCTACAACTTCCTTAGAAACCACTGGTCTGGTGTGCTCTACATTGTCCTTATGGCACTGACCAAAACTGTCACCCAGTCATGCACCCCATGTGCTGCCCCATCTCTTTCTCTTCATGGTCTCCTTGCTTGTGTTTGTTTTACAACCTCTTTGAAAGGCAGGCTGTTTTAGTTTGTATTTTTGCAGCTTGGACAAATGGGATCTTTGTCCCTGTTTAGGATGCCAGTGGGATACAGCAGCACAAATACACAGCAATCATATTTAATAAAGCAAACGGAGCTAATTTAAACCACTGCTTAAAATACATCGGTACATGTGTCATAAATAAGAACAAACCTACACAGTGCCCTGGAAATCTTTCAGAGTGTACTTTTGAAGGAGACAGTAAGTCAGAGTATTGTCAGTCACACCTCCTAAAGCAAAACTGCTGCAGCAGTGTAAGTTTGTTTGTAGCTAGGAGATGCAGAAGGAAAGTGTAAAGTTCAAACTTTCATCTGTTCTGATTCGCCATTTATTTGCCAATGACCAATCTAACAAAGTACTTCCATCACTTTTCCAATGTGCACTGTCTGAATTGTTCTACTGAAATACCAGAGGGCAAGTTTGTGTTAAAGTACATTACCTGATCTGTATGTGAGCCACACGCTGATACTTTTTTTTATGTGGCACACCATTTCTCCCATTCAAGAGGAGTCTTCCCACTTAGGACAACAGATTAAAGCCAAAGCCTCAGAAATATTTCAGTATTTCATCCATTAATTCCAGTCAAACTATAAGGAAGCAGGTAACAAAACAGTTAAAGAAGTAAACACTCAGTCATAACAGTCAGGTCCAAATGTTAAAGTCCAGCATTCTAGTTAGGAAATATGCTGAAGTGTAGGATACATGTCACCATGCACTGAGCTTTTTTCTCTCACATTTCAGTCTTTGAGATAAAATGTCATTCAACTTTACATAATAAGTTCAAACAAAATTATAATTGATGAGCCATAATGATTTAGAAGATTAGCTAGGGAACAGTTCTTTTCTACATGTACCATGGTTAAAAAATATTACTATATTAATTCATACTATGTCATTAAATAAAATGGTTTTCTCATTCTGAGTCCCTTCTCTGTATGAAGCCACTGAAATGCCACAAAAAGACAGCAGTATTAGGCCATATCCTTTGCTCCCTTTTCATACAAATTCCCCCTTGAAGTAATGAGTAAGGTTAAGTCAGGAGAGGGCCTCATTTTATTTGGCCTTGATCTCATAAATCCTTGCATGATGTACAACTGGAAGTTTAAGAGTGGTGCTTTCAAGGCTAATCATTGTTTTAGAAAAATCTGGGTGGTGCAGCTCAGTGTGTCCAAGTGCCAGCTAAGTGGCCCTGTCACTTGCCAAGTTGCTGTGCTGGCTTTCCTTGCCTCTTGTTATTTGAAATTTGCCTTTGTTATTTTGCAGTGCAAGAGAGGCAGATGCTGTATCTGGGCAGCAAAGAGAGGCAATAGCTGCAACCTTCCACTCAGTGCACAAATGATTCCCAAGAGCGTGTTTTCTTACAGTGTTTCTTTCATGACAGGAGTGGCAAGATAATGGCACAAAACAGTTAAGATAGGTGACTGATGATACTGGGAACTGGGAAAAGATCAAAGGCGTTGTAACAGCAAAATGAATTCCAGTAGAAACAGTTCTATTGTCTCGATGGTGGTCCTCAGACTCATACTTTCCTCACTCTTTCCTCTTAAAAGAGGACAGACTCTATTTATATTAACACCAAGCCAGGTTATGCCTTCTTTTAATGCTGCTTTGTTGAGTAATGCACTGGTCTCCAAAGTGTCCTGGCTTGAAGGACATTTTAAGAGGCTTTTGGTCCTTTCCAAACATTTCATAAAACCATAGAATATCCTAAGTTGGAAGGGACCCACAAGGATCATTGAGTCCAACTCCTGGCTCCACACAGGTCTACCCAAAAATCAGAACTGAGACCATGTGACTGAGAGCCAATCCAAATGCTACTTAAACTCCGACAGGCTTGGAGCCATGACTACATCCTTACGGCGCCTTTCTCAGTGTGCAACCACCCTCTCAGTGAAGAACCTTTTCCTGATATTCAGCCTGAACCTCCCCCATCGCAGCTTGACTCCATTCCCTTGGGTTTTCTTCTTTTTCCTCTTCTTTTCGCCCAGGCATTCTTCCTACAGAAGTCCAGCTCTTCAGAAACAAGTGTTAAGCCATGAGCTAATTATGTTCAGTAACTCTTACCTTGCACATGACACAGACCTGAACATTTCACCCAAGCATTTCTATAGCAAGCTTCCATGCAAGCTGCAACAATTCTTCTTAACGATGGTTGCTCTCCATGTAGGGATCTCATGCAAGAGAATCTAGCACATCTGGTCAAGCTATTCCAGGATTGATTGATCTCTCTGTTTAAAAATGTCTAAAAACTTGAAAGTTGTCTGGTTTTGACATCTATCCACAAAGATTGTGGTGAGTCTTTTTCTGCTAGGCTTCAATAGCTAATTCATTCATTCCTAGGAAAGTCAGCAAAATGAGCACCTAAGTAAAACTATGTGCTCCGCTGTACTTCCAGGGGAAGTTTTTTTTCTTTTCTTTCTCATATATATTCTCACTCTCCACCTCTACAGCTGGGCTCTCATTCCTCCTCTCTTTACCATGCTAATGCTGTGAGCTTGCCTACCTACTTATACCTCCTCTTCTGTCCATATATCTGTGGCATAGGTTCACCCAGTCTCACTATTATCTGTGGTTATATAAAGGATCAGAGGATGGTGTCTACCAGACTTCATCCATGTTTGTGAAATTTTGTTAGAGGATTGTACTTTAGGGACTCCACGTAAGTAAAAAATAATAATTACTGCTAAGTAGAATAGTTATGAAATGACCAAAATATAGTATCTGAGGATTTCTGAGGCCAGTTATAAAGACCCAAGCTCATATCTCATCTGAACAGAAGTTTCTAAAACTAATGGTTAATTGTTTGGTAAAGTCTTACATATCTTGAGTTCATCAGAAGATGGTCTGGCTCCTAGTTCAGCTGGGGGAACTCAGACATAATAAAGCAGAACCAAATTTGGATGACGATACTTACATTAAAACCATCAAGAAACATTCATGGACAATTCTGTTCTGAGTTTGATGGTTCTTAAATTTTGTGGTGCAGCACACAGCAGAAGAGACAAAAAGCCCAGTTACAACTGTTCGCAGGTATGAGCTGCTTCTTTCCATAAAGCCACAAAATAGGTAGCCTCAGCCTAATTGAGTGAAATAGGGAATAAAATTCAAGAATTCAAGAAGAACAAAGGAAAATGGTGTGAGAAAATATTTTTCCTTTGTACATTAACCAAGGAACAGCCAGCTTCTCCTGCACATGCTTCTTAGATATCCATATGGATATCCACCTAGATATCAACCTGGATGTCTTGGTACTGTCTGCAACTGATGGCACAGATATTTTTTATTTCAGTGGGGCCAGAAATTCACTCAAATTCTTAATAGTGAATGCATCCCTTGGGGACATAATTTTGTCTTCTTGTTCAAGATATAAGAATCCCAGCTGATTTGCATAACTGCAGAAACAGCCCATCTGCACCAAAAGAAAAAGAAAAAAAAAGAAGAAGAAGAAAAAAAAAAAAGTATAATAAGTATAGGATAACCTTTCCTGAGGTGAAGACTGGCCCCTATGTGTGGTCCGTGGCAGCACAAAGATACGCAGCTCAGCCTTCAGACTGTACCAACACATATAGTTGACACCAGCATTGCCACCACTTGCACTCTGCTCCCCCCAACAGCCTTTGGGTGAGGTTTGGATGAACAGCTTACTGGGTGACCTTTTTGCTTTCTCAGCTCTGGATTAGAGACAACCTTTGTGATAAAAACAGCTGTGAAGCAAAGCTGAATTGCTGGATTTGTGATTTAAGACACTATGTGCCATACTTTTAGATACTCATGCCCCTTAGCTACCTTCTCCTTTTAGCTGAAGGCAATGGCGAGTGTTTTCCCTGGCCCCAGGCAGCCAAGAGGTACTAACAGCTAAATGAATATAAAATTACAAATACAGCACTTGCAGCTCCATGTAGACAGATATCCCCACCTTTGCCAGACGGCTCAGCTCTTCTTGTCATGTCCCAAGTTAGACAAAGAGCCTGTCAAAGCCAAACAGATTGGTACATTCAACAAAAGCCCCTGTGACCCACTCTCTTCTCCCAGGAGGCTTCAGCTCCTCTCAGCTTCTACATCATTAGCACTCTCAGGGCAGGCAGGGGGTCATTTCTAATTTGCGAATGCCCTTGGACCGCAAGCTGGGATTTTTAATTTGTTTACCTTGCATATTAAACAGGACTTTCAAAGGTACTGTCAATAAATCCTCTACGAATAGGGATCTTCATTCCAAACCTAGTTGTTACTCTAAATTTTTTTATTTGATTAGGTGAGATGCAAAAAATTCCTTGAGGGCAATCTCATCTACCAAACACAGTGCCATCATGAAAATCCCCAGAGAGTTGAGGACAAACCTCAGGCTTTGTGGTGTTAGGGAAGAGCGCTTCTTTGTAAAAGAAAGGTCAAACCAAGCCCCTACTTCAGACCCAGAAGTGGGCACTCAATTTATAGGCATGTGGCAGTGAGAAAAAAAAAAAAAAAAAAAAAAAAAAAAAAAAAAAAAAAAAAAAAAAGGGAAGGAGACACCTATCAGTTCCCTGACAGGCCAGCTCTGGGTGGAACAGCTATAGTCACAGAAATAAGTATTCCCAACTATATTTTGTGCGTCTGTTTTCAAGCCCTGCTTGCCATTCATTCTGTGATATCCCCTTCGTATGCTTCTCCCTCTTGTTTCTTCTCCAGAAGAAAGTAGGAGGTTTTATTTATTTCTCAGATTTCATTTCCAAAAATACTTTTATTAAGCTTACAGGGCAAAAAGGGGAACGTTTCCATATGGTTGAACATAAAACAATGCATCACAGTCAATCAGTAGCACTCTCGCTCTCTCTCTGCATGATATGTGGTATTACAAGGCTATTGAGCTGTAGCACCGGTGTCATAAATAGAGCCATGTGGAACTCGACAGTTGTGGTTCACAGAGTTTGTGCTAACCTTGTTCCCACTTTTAGCTCCTGGGAGGTTTCCTCACATACATAGACAAGACTGGGTCTGAGACCGAGGAGATCTAAAAAGTTAGAGAAATCTTAGCTGAAGTCACCTGTACTCAGTTTCTCATGGAAATTGTGGGAGAGACATCAAGTGTTTCATAACACATCATGAAATGTTGTTAACAAATGTTGGTTATTTGAGAGGGGGTGGTTGAAACTGTCCCAGTTCTGCTCCTTCTTACTTGCAAAATCATTCAAAATGTTTCCCGTGTCTCTGGAAAGGTGGGAACCATAGCTAATATGTGAGGACCCAAGAGATTAGCCATAGAGCGTAAGTGAGCTTAAGGTAAAAGGCCTCCCGTTCCTTCTGCTCTGGGACCTCTCAGCAAATTTCACTCAGTGCTTCACCAAAAGCTGCAAAATGGAAAAAGAAAGGAAAAAAAAAAAAAAAAAGAGAGAGAGAGAGAGATGAAAAGAAATGAAAGGAAGAAGGGAAGAAATGAAGAAAGGAAGAAATGAAGAAAGGGAGAAAGGGAAAAAGAAAGGGAGAGAAAGAGAGAGAGAAAGAAAGAGAAAGAAAGAAAGAGAAAGAAAGAGAAAGAGAAAGAGAAAGAGAAAGAGAAAGAGAAAGAGAAAGAGAAAGAGAAAGAGAAAGAGAAAGAGAAAGAGAAAGAGAAAGAGAAAGAGAAAGAGAAAGAGAAAGAGAAAGAGAAAGAGAAAGAGAAAGAGAAAGAGA